>NW_027428464.1:300000-454578 GCF_047830755.1 Zonotrichia albicollis | reverse complement strand
CTGAGGCCGAAGACTGTGGTCTTCCTCATGACAGAACTTTGGAACTTTTCTCCTTTGTGCGTGCGCTTGGGTCCCTTGGTGGGGGTGCAATCTGGGGTATAGCTAAGGCCATGAGGTCACAGCAGGCTCTGAGGTCACAGAGGCGCCAGAGCCCCGTGGTTGCACAGCAGCCTTCCTGTTGAAGGTCCAAGAGTATGAAAACGGACTCTGGCTGTTGCCCGTAGGTAACACGGGCTAATTGTAGAGGAGGGCAGGTGCCCAAGCTGTTGGTGGCCCAAGCCCTGCATGGCTAGCCCTGTTGCAGTCCTAGTTGGACCAGGGCGGCGGGCTCGGGAGGGGTGGAGGTGGGGGGATCTCGGGAGGCTTCCGCTTCAAGGCTGGGCTGGGGGGCCGTGGGGGAGGCACGGAGGGCTGGTGCTCTGCTTTCTTGGGCAACTCCTGCTGCCGAGGCCTCGGGTGAGAGCTGTCAAAGGCGACGGTCTCTGGGCTCTCTGGGGGAGAGGGAGAGGCACGCCTTCTCGGCCGGGATGCTGGAGCGGCGGCAGCGCGACTGTGGAGAGAGGAGGTGGCTGAGGGCCCAGGTGCCAGTGGCACACAGGGAGCCTCCTGCACAGCAGGGCCCAGAGCTGGCAAGGCTCCCCAGCACGGCTGGAGCTGCTGGCACAGCTTGGCCCAGCTGCACAGCTGCCCCTCAAGGCCCCGGCGAGCAGGACACAGCTCTGGGCAGGCTCCGTGGCCAGGAGTGGGCCCCAGAGCACCTCTGCCTTTCAAGGGCAATCTCGTCCCTGCTCTTTCTCCTCCCCACCGTGCTTTGCCTCTGCCCTGTGTCCCCGGGGCTGCTCTGGGCCAGGCAGCCTCAGTGGGAGCCAGCACTGGCTGCAGCCCCAGCGGGCACCCCAGGACAAGGCCCAGCAATTAGGAGGCCAATGAAAGCTCTGAGCAGCAGCAGGACCCTCAGCAAAGTTAGTTGGACAACCATGGACTGGCCACAACTCCACAGCAGCATTTCTGTTCCCTGAATGTTCTTGACTATGTGCAGCCTATAAAGAAGCTAGAGGGTAGAGATGGGCCAACATTTACCGTTTCTTTCCCTTCTACAACCGGAACCCAGCATAGCACAGTACCATGGAAATTGGCACAGTGAACAGTGTCACTACCGTGCCTATCATGCAGGACCTGCGCACGTCCTGGGGGCAGATAATTCTCGGTGTTTTCCGTGGATTCTGGGTGTTTGTGTCTGACATGCCAAGCACTTCTGTGGGAGCAATGAGGAGCGTCAGCCCGTGCTGTGCTGCACTACTGAGCTGGCAGCACGGTGGATGCAGGCAGGACGTTCTTGGTTTCCCCCAGAGCTGGGGCCTGCAGGCACCTTGCCGCCCCTTGGCACAGGCTGTGCCACCCAACAAAGCCCAGCAGGCCGGGAGGAGAGCCCGGGGGCAGCGCAGCTGCTTGGGCAGTGGCTGCTTGGAGGGACACGGGCCAAAGCCATCCCTGAGCAGCCACTGCCAGCCCTGGCCCTCCCTGCCCTGTGACAGCTTTCCCAGCCCCAGGGCACAGAGTCAGGCCCTTTCAGGAGCCAGTGCATCCCCTGCCCAGTCCGGAGCCAAGGCTGGCTCTGGCCCTGGGCTGGCGGCAGGGCTCCCGCTCGGGGCTGCTCCTGTGCCTTGGGCCTCTGGGCACTCAGAGCCAGCTCCAGAGCAGCTGCAGAGGGAGCGATGTTGGTGCACGAGTCCTCTTTCCCCAGGGCTGTGGACGAGCTCCAGAGGCTCCTCCAGCTTTGGCTGCTGCAGGGCTGGGCAAGGGCAGGCCCTGGGGAAAAGAGCTAACGCCACAGAGCCCCACCAAGGGCTGCGCCTGGTGGAGCAATTATCCCCTGTACCTGTGCCCATGTCTGGCATCTCCTCCTTTCCTGCATCAGTGGCTGGCACAAAGCCATTGCTTCCTACAGGATATGGCCCCACCTGCATGGACTTTTGCTCCATCGCTTGAGAAAGGAAAAAGGACAGCTGGGTCAGATGGAACCATTGCAGGAGGTGGCAACTTCAGGAGACAATACTTGTCAAGTCGTGGATAAGGATCAGGAAAATGGCCAGGTTATTGGGGCTGGGCCAGGGCCCTCCCTGACTGAAAAAGCCCCTACACCTGATCTGACTGGAGATTAGGAAATTGCAGGGGATCTCAGGGCATCTATGGCTCGTGGTGCAGTTTGGGCTGCCTGTGAACTGATGCCAAATGCCTTCCTGCAGAGGCTGGGGAGAAGCTGCAGCCAGGCCAGGCTGGCAAACAGCCCTGCAGGGCGTGGAAGCAGCAGCGGGGCAGCGAGGCTGCCATGGATCCCTTCCCGCTGTGCCGGGCACGGCGTGTCCAGATGTGCAGCCAAAGCCCCCGGCTGCTGAGCCCCTTGACAAGGCAGAGGGAAATGCACCCACCACGGCGTCTCTCCAGGTCATTCAGCATCTGCTCCAGATGTTTGGCTGCCTCCAAGAATTTCATGTCTCCTATGTCTCGGTTCTTCCATTTAGGAGGACCTTAATGGGAAGTTCCATTTCTCCTTCAGGCCCAAGTGGCAGTGAGAGCACCTGCGTGATTGGTGCCCTCCAAGGCACTCCCGCAGCTCTGCCTTCCACTCAGGAGCAGGGCCAGGGGCACCTCGTGCCTGCAGTGGCCCCACACTGGGATGGAAGGAGCCCCTTGTGGGGCAGTCGGGGCAGAAAGGACTCCCTGGAGCTGCTGCAGCTCCAAACCCAGCCCCAGGCAGGGCCAGGGCTTGGCAGTGGCAGCAGGAGCACCTCAGGCTCCCTGGGGCCGGCAAAGGAGCTGAGAGAGGCTCAGCCCCAGGGCACAGCCCTGGGCCCGGCCCCTTCCCTCTCTGCTCTTCTCTGTGGCTGCACAGAGCACACAGAAGGACACACTGGCATTGAACACGGGAGGAGGATGGACAGCTAAATGATCCTTCCTCCCACTGACAGCGATCCTGTGGGATCACAGAAGGGAGCAGGGCAAATTTCCAGATTCTTTAAAGCCAGAGATTGTGTTAAGGGACAGGGCTCATGACTGAGCCCTTGCCACATGGACACTGATTATTTTTCAGGAAAGGAACACAAAGAACTTGCCTCCACCATGCCCTAGAGTCTTCATATTGTCATTCACCAGCTTTTCCATATAAGCCATCTTATCGTCCCAGTCTAGAAGAGGGCAAAGAGCAGGTCATTTCCATGGTGTGCTGGGATCCCCCACTGCTTACAGTAAATGGGCACTGCAAGGGGGCCATGTAAGGCTGTGGGAGCCAGATGTGAATGTACAAGCCCAAACTGCACAGGGGCCTGGGGAGCTCTGGGCTGGCTCCTGGTCACTCTCCACCCTCTTTGCAGGCCCTGTGACACATCCCCGGTCAGCCCAGGGCCCATGGGCGCTCTCTCCCGCCCCCAGTGGAAACCCTCCCTAAATACCCTGGGGAAAACCATCCCCAGCGCTTCCCGGGGAGCAGGGAGCGCTGTCCCGGGAAAGGGGAGCCAGACTGCCGGCTCACCTGCTCCCCGCGCTTGCAGCGGAGCAGCCTGGGCAGCCCTGGCAGGCAGGGCCACGGCCAGGAGGAGCAGGAGGAAGAGGCGCAGAGCAAGGGCCATGGTGCCTTGCCCTCTGCCAGTCCCGCAGCTCTTGCTGCCACCGCTGTCCTGCCACCGCTGTCCCAATGTCAGCACCACTGCTGCCACCGCCGCTGCTGCTGCCGCAACAGTTGTGCTCAAGCACTGACTGCTCGCTCCTTGTGTTGCTGTGCAACCTCGGGGCTCTGGCACCTCTGTGACCTCAGAGCCTGCTGTGACCTCATGGCCAGGGTGGAGTTGTGTGGGCACTGGGATCTGCCTTCTTTGGCAGGGAGCTGCTCTGTCCAAGGGCTGTGACACAGTCCCAGCCCAGCTGATCTCACAGGCTGGGCCATGAAGGGATGGAGAGCAGCCCTGCCAAGAAGGACTTGGGGGAGCTGCAAGATGAGAGGCTGCACATGAGCCAGCCATGTGCATCCAAAGGAGAGTGCCCAGCAGCTTGAAGGAGGTGATTCCACCCCTCTGCTCTGGTGAGACCCCACCTGGAGTACTGTGGAAGAGGTTTTACAGGGACCTCTGTGAGTCATTGAGAAGTTTGATAAGAGGATCCATGTTTAGCCCTGAAAGAATCCCTACCAAGGTTGTTGACATAGAAACCAAGAAAGAAAGAAGGATAAATAAGATAAATCTGGAACTGCCTATTCCAAGAAGCACTTTGCTTGTCTCTCATGACCAGTGAGTAAAGTGCAAACTTATGAGCTTTGTAAGAATGAAGAACAAGCATGCATGCTAGAATAAAAACAGGGTTTGAAGCCTTCTGGAAACGGAGTGTGTTGCTTTGTACTGTCTCCATCTCTACCACGACAGAGTACTGCATCCAGCTCTGGGCTCCCCACACAGGAAGGCCATGGTCCTGTTGGATCTAGTCCAGAGGAGGGACAAAATGCTCTGAGGGCTGGAGCCCTTCTGCTTTGGAGACAGGCTGGGAGAGCTGGTGGCGTTCAGCCTGGAAGAGAGCAGACTCAAGGGAGACCTGATTGCTGCCTTTCAGTACCTGAAGGGGGCTTGTAAAAGAGATGGGACAGAACTTGTAGTAGAGCCTTTTGTGAGCAGAGCGAGGGGGAATGGCTTTAGTCCAAAAGACGGTCCATTCAGACTGGACAAAAGAAACCCATTCTTTCACTGTAGGGTTTGAAAGCCTGACACAGGTTGCCCAGAGAGGTGGACATCCATCCCTGCAAACATTCAAGCTCACGCTCTGAGCAACCTGACCTACTTAAAGGTGTCCCTGCTCAGTGCACGGCATTGGACTAGATGGCCTTTAAATGTCCCTTCCAAGCCAAGCCATCTGTGTTCCTGGGCACTATCAAAGCAGTGCTGGATTAGTGCTGGGGTGATTATGTGGCACCTGTATTTTGGTAGTTGGGTCCTTTAGCAATTGGCCCTGAGAGCATTCATGGTCTGGGCAGTGAAGTCTGCAAACAACAGACAGTGTGCTCAAGGAGAAACAGGGGAGGAACACTGCTGTAGCTCAGATAAATGCCAGCATTTTGCTGCCCATTCCTAGTTAAGAAATAAAGGAATGTCCTGAAGATCCCTTCATGTGGGTGCATTATTGGCTGTATCAGTACTTGTGTTCTGCAAAACAGGGAATTTGCTACAACTTCTTGCCCCATTTATCACTGAATGAAACTCAAATCCTGCATTGCTCCTTGTCTACTTGCTTCCAAGTCAAGGCAAATTTTGTTCATGATTGAGTGGGACATATTCACCTGTTCACAAGCAAATTCTTCTTGCCATTCACACAGAGGCAAGATTGTTTTGTGGATTTGCTCTAATCGGACAGGAATTAAGGCCTACCTGTCACTAGAACTAAAGCTGATGCATTAGGTTGCAAAGTCTTGAGTAATTTGGCCTGGTGACTGGCATTGTAGAGAGTTGTTCTGGAATTAAATGACACTTGAAGACACGTGTAGTCTACCATATTTCTGGCATACTAGAAGTGAAAAAAAAACCTTTGAAACATGATTTTATCCTTTTTTCCTCCTCCTCCTCCTCCCAGGAATTTCAATGTCTGAGGTCTAAGCTCTTCAGCTGCCTCACAAACATTGTTTTAATTCAGACAGGCATCCATGCCTTGAGCCACAAATCATGACTGTGGCTGTGAAGCTTGAAGCAATGTAGGTTTATAGCACTAAAAGTAATAATGCATTCCCAGGTTAAGCCAAGTATTTCCCAAGTAACTCTACCTATCCTCAGGGATGTTTCAAAAAGGATCATTGTAAAAGCTGGGAATCAGGAGAAAGAGTGTCATCAAAATTAAAAAGACAGGTTTCTGAGATCTTTATATTTCTATAAAAAGAGATTCAAAATTGTTCATATATGGAACATTGACGAAGAAGTGAATGACAGATTGCCAAAGTAATTGGGGAAAAAAATACCATAAGTAAAACTATGTTTACATGTAGATAATAAGTAAACCACCTTGCTAAGAAAAAAACCAGACCTGCCAATACTAAAACCAATAAGGCTGTTTCATCTGTCTCAATACAAAAAAAAAAAACACTGAAAAGAATCAGAGGTCATTAAGACGATTAGTATATACAGGAAATTCCAGGGTTTGGGAAAAAATGAAGCAAACTGTAGAGTGCAATTCCCAGAGTTAACCTGGAATTTATTGGTGGATTTGTTGCAAAATTTCTGAGAGCAGACTGGAAAAGCATAGGGGCTGGTCAGCCCATGGGTGGGCATTTAGAGCAGTGTGAGGGCTGTTTCTGAGACTGACTGCAGGGAAGAAGAGCAGCAGACAATCACTGGGACAATCTCTTTGCTGACTGTGGAGTTTTTGTCAGTCAGTTCCCTGTGGCTGGGGGAGCTGTCACGGGGCAGGGAGGGCCAGGGCTGGCAGTGGCTGCTCAGGGATGGCTTTGGCCCGTGTCCCTCCAAGCAGCCACTGCCCAAGCAGCTGCGCTGCCCCCGGGCTCTCCTCCCGGCCTGCTGGGCTTTGTTGGGTGGCACAGCCTGTGCCAAGGGGCAGCAAGGTGCCTGCAGGCCCCAGCTCTGGGGCAAACGGAGAACGTCCTGCCCGCATCCACCATGCTGCCAGCTCAGCAGAGCAGCACAGCACGGGCTGACGCTCCCCATTGCTCCCACAGGTGCAGCCGGCCCCACCACACGTGTTCCTGATTCCCAGGAGGGGTGTGAAAAATGGCAATCACTTGTTTGTAAAATTGTAAAACATATTTTTAATAAATTGGTTATAAAAATAGCAATATCATTAGAGTGCTAAAAATTTTGGACAATTTGGATTAGGACAATAGGAGACAATAGAATGATAGAGTTACAGACATCTGGGTACCTATTTTCTGGGCAGCATAAGCCCGAAAAAGGACAGACATTAACAGAGGATTAACCCTTAAAAACAATAACCTGTTGCATATTCGTGCATCTCGTATATGATGCATAACTTCCATTCAAACACAGGATTTTGTCTGGTCCTCGTCAACTTCTCCCTCTTAATCCTAACCGGCTTCCTGAGGGCTGAGCGACGCAGGAAGAAGTTAGTTTCTTCTGCTAGGAGAGCAATACATTCTTTTTCCCTGACAAATTGCAGTGTTCTATGGCTGCTATATTAGCAAAAAGCCAATCATAAAATCCTATTTCTCAGAGGACCTTGGAATGGTTTGCTGCTGGGGAACACTCTGTTTGCATGGGATAAGGGCAAGTTTGACGTTCTATTGATGCTGGAAAGGATTTGGAAGCACTCAACACAGCCCTGACTGAGAGCTTCCCTGTTGCAGTGCATGTTTTTGATTGTAATGCGGTCCTAGTAGTCAGTTTTATGACACCCCCTTATTTGGTATTGTTATACCACATTTTATTGCCAATGGGTTGTTCCTTCCCCCCCCGCCCCCCCCCCCCGTGTTGTTGGCTTTCCCCTACTTGGCCATCTCCCCAAAGTCCTGCCCTTTTGTTCCCTGTTCCTCCTCCCATTCAATGTCAATCCCTCCCCAATCCTGCCCCTTTCTCTAGAAACTTCCCTGTCCATTTAGGATGCTTTGAAACTCTATTGGTTTAAGTTGTCCTCCTCCCCTGTAATCCCCTATTGGTTTAAACAATGTATTCCCCGCCTTGTGTTCCACCCTCAGTTTCTCCCAACTGGCTAAAGACTGTATCCTCCCCAGGCACCTCCGCAGTTTGGAAATCAGTGTAGGCCTTTAATTCAGTGTATTTCTGTCGCTGACTCTGCGGGGAATAAACATACAGAAGACCTCTCCCTGTTCCTTGTCCCTACCCCCGCGCACTCCACCCGTGCTGTAAAGCAGCCGTGCCCTACAGCCAAACCCCAGAGCTGACAGTTTTCTGGGGGCGGCCCACTCTGGGTGTTGGTGTTGGCAGCTAGTCGGGCTGAGGAAATCGGGCACTGCAGCACTTCCGGAATGGGCTGTTCTGTTGCAATAAAGAAATGGAGCTGTCAGCCCAGTGTCCGGGTGGCAGCAGCAGCAAAGCCCACCCGGCAGCAGCGCTGGCTGAGCTCCATGGCCAGGAGCAGCCGTGGATGCCCATGGTGTGGGCAGGCAGGAGCCAGGCAGGGGCTGCTGTGACCAGCGGCGGGGACCCGAGGGCTGGGGGAGCCCATGCTGAGCATCCCTGGGCTGAGGGCACATTGCCTTCTGGGGGATGACCTGGGCCTGAACCTCATGAGGCACAATGTGATATTTTGGGATCTGTGCTCAGAGGTGAAGGGGTCCCTCATGAGGCACACAGTGATATTTTGGGGTCCCTGCTGAGGGGTGAAGGGATCCCTCATGAGGCACACATGGATATTTTCGGGTCCATACCGAGGGGTGCAGGGATCCCTCAGGAATCACAAAGGAGTATTGACGGCCTCTCCTAAGGTGTGCAGGCACCCCTCATGAGGTGTGCAGCGGGGTTACATTTGAGGGGGTTTTTACTCTTCTCAGCACAGCAAAGGGTCACTTGGCCGAGGTTTTGCAAAGCTGGGAGAAAGCCTCTTGCTAAGCCTTGGGCCTGTCTGCGGGCACAGCGGGCGGGCGGAGCCCATCCCCTGGGGCCAGGCCGGGCCGGGCCAGGCTCGGGCCCCGGCAGGGAAGGGCCGTGGCCCTGGGCTCTGATGAGGCTGCTGAGCTCCCCCCTGGCCCTGTGCTATAGCCCAACACATTTACAGCCGGAGCCATGCAAGGAGTCCTGCCAAGAGCAAATTGTTCTAATGTTCTCTCTAGGACAAAAAAGAGCAAACCAACCCGGCTGATAGGTGAGGAAAGAGAATTCAAGTTCACTTAAAGCGCTGCTCAGTTCAGGGTTGCCTTTCGTTTGACTGAGCTGATGCTAAGAACTATTTTCTCACATATGGTGGCGTTTCTCTGCAAACAGGCTTTGATGAGAAATTTCTGACTGCATTTGCCTTTGCTCTTTAAGATAAGTCACGAACATGAGTAGCTTTGTTGAGGAATGGAGAATTGTTTGTAGCTCAGGAGGAACCTTACATTTTAGCACAGGAAGAAGGTAAGGCACAGGTTTAAAGGCTTTCTCCTCCTGGAGTGACACACTTTCAGAGGAGTCTGTGAGGAGAAGTCCCCTCAGCCACTGCCAGGGCTGTGTGCCTCCTCTGCAGGCTCAGTATTCTGGGAGTTCCACGAGCCTCAGCTGCCAGTGAATATTCTTCTGAATATTTCTTGTTGTGCAGTGCAGAGGAAGAATATTTGGTGCTAGATTCCCCTCTGGGCTTTGAGGTAAATCTCAGTAATGCTGGTGATTTTTTTGTCCAGATGAACTTTTTATGGATAGTAAGGAAAAAGGGAAGAAGTATCGTGGAAAATTAATTCCTCAAAATGTGAGCGGCCAAATCGCACTAAAAATGAAATGAGAACTGAAGAGTTTTTTTATTTTTTTTCCCTTGACAGGTAAGGCAAAACATGCAGTGCTAATAAAGTCTTTAAGAGATGCAACGAGCACCCAACTGTATGAAAATGAAAGAGGTAAAGGATGAGAATGGGCATGGGAAGAATCTTCAGCCCTTCCTGTTGAAGGTCCAAGAGTATGAAAACGGACTCTGGCTGTTGCCCGTAGGTAACACGGGCTAATTGTAGAGGAGGGCAGGTGCCCAAGCTGTTGGTGGCCCAAGCCCTGCGTGGCTAGCCCAGTTGCAGTCCTAGTTGGACCAGGGCGGCGGGCTCGGGAGGGGTGGAGGTGGGGGGATCTCGGGAGGCTTCCGCTTCAAGGCCGGGCTGGGGGGCCGTGGGGGAGGCACGGAGGGCTGGTGCTCTGCTTTCTTGGGCAACTCCTGCTGCCGAGGCCTCGGGTGAGAGCTGTCAAAGGCGACGGTCTCTGGGCTCTCTGGGGGAGAGGGAGAGGCACGCCTTCTCGGCCGGGATGCTGGAGCGGCGGCAGCGCGACTGTGGAGAGAGGAGGTGGCTGAGGGCCCAGGTGCCAGTGGCACACAGGGAGCCTCCTGCACAGCAGGGCCCAGAGCTGGCAAGGCTCCCCAGCACGGCTGGAGCTGCTGGCACAGCTTGGCCCAGCTGCACAGCTGCCCCTCAAGGCCCCGGCCAGCAGGACACAGCTCTGGGCAGGCTCCGTGGCCAGGAGTGGGCCCCAGAGCACCTCTGCCTTTCAAGGGCAATCTCGCCCCTGCTCTTTCTCCTCCCCACCGTGCTTTGCCTCTGCCCTGTGTCCCCGGGGCTGCTCTGGGCCAGGCAGCCTCAGTGGGAGCCAGCACTGGCTGCAGCCCCAGCGGGCACCCCAGGACAAGGCCCAGCAATTAGGAGGCCAATGAAAGCTCTGAGCAGCAGCAGGACCCTCAGCACAGTTAGTTGGACAACCATGGACTGGCCACAACTCCACAGCAGCATTTCTGTTCCCTGAATGTTCTTGACTATGTGCAGCCTATAAAGAAGCTGGAGGGTAGAGATGGGCCAACACTTACCGTTTCTTTCCCTTCCACAACCGGAACCCAGCATAGCACAGTCCCACGGAAATTGGCACAGTGCACAGTGTCACTACCGTGCCTATCATGCAGGACCTGCGCACGTCCTGGGGGCAGATAATTCTCGGTGTTTTCCGTGGATTCTGGGTGTTTGTGTCTGACATGCCAAGCACTTCTGTGGGAGCAATGAGGAGCGTCAGCCCGTGCTGTGCTGCACTACTGAGCTGGCAGCACGGTGGATGCAGGCAGGACGTTCTCGGTTTCCCCCAGAGCTGGGGCCTGCAGGCACCTTGCCGCCCCTTGGCACAGGCTGTGCCACCCAACAAAGCCCAGCAGGCCGAGAGGAGAGCCCGGGGGCAGCGCAGCTGCTTGGGCAGTGGCTGCTTGGAGGGACACGGGCCAAAGCCATCCCTGAGCAGCCACTGCCAGCCCTGGCCCTCCCTGCCCCGTGACAGCTCCCCCAGCCCCAGGGCACAGAGTCAGGCCCTGTCAGGAGCCAGTGCATCCCCTGCCCAGTCGGGAGCCAAGGTGAATTTATTACATCAGTTCTTGATTTAATAACACCTAGAGTAATTTTTTAAAAAGAGATTAGTTGCCCCATCACCTTTCCACAAACTGAAATGAAGTTGACTGGCCTGTAGCTCTGTGTGCCCCCTTCCTGATTTCTGTTGATGGGAGTTATGCTTTCCTCAAAACATCAGGCAGTTCTCTCAATTGCCACGATTATTTAATTAGTGTGAGTGGCCTCATAAGGATATCAGTCAGCTCTCTCTGGTTCATGAGTGCATCCCATCATGGCCCATGAACATAGGTATCACCAGTTTGCTTAGGTATTCCCTGGCCTGATCATCTTCCACCAAGGGTGTATCCTCCTTGTCCCAGACCTTGCACCAGGGGAAGGTCTTTGGGGTCTGGGATTCCTGAGGTCTGTCTTACTAATAAATACTAAGGCAGATGATTTCAGTATCTCAGCCTTTTCCACATCCTGTGTTCCCTGCCTCATTCAACAGTGGGCTCATGTTTATTTCAGCCATCCTTTTGTCACCTATGTATTTAAAGAAGTCTGTCATGTAGACTTTGATATCACTTGCTAGTGACTCTATTTTCAATTCCAATTGGACTTTGGCTTTCCTAACCCCATCCCTGCATGCTTGGATGGTGTCTGCATTCCTCTCCAGTTACTTGGTTCCATTTCCACCTTCTGTATACTTCTCTGTGTTGAGTTTTGCCAGTAGCTCCTTGTTCATCCATGCAAGCCTCCAGGAATTTTTGTCTGACTTTCCACTCATTGTGATGAACCAGACTTGAGCTTGGAAGTGACTGTGAATACTAACAAACTTGTTTGGGCCTCCAGTCTGTCCAGGGCCTCTTTCCATAGAGCTCTAACAGGCAGATCTTTGAAGAGGACAGAGTCTTCTCCTGAAGTTCAGATTGTGAGCTTCCTTTTTGCTCTTCTTCTTCCAGCCTTTCTGGATTCCTCTGCCCTTCAGAACTACCTCCCAAGGGACTCTGTCAACCAACCATTCACCTAACAGGCCAAATCCTGCCCTCTGGAAGTCCAAGATGACAGTAAACACTGTAAACATCCATTTTATGATTGATATGCTCAAGACAGCCTCCAACCACCCACCAGTCCTTCTCTATTCTCAAAGAGAAAGTCACAAAGGAGATAGGGCTCCCTGCCCAGCTGGCTCCCTCACCAGTTGTGTCAGCTCAGCAAGTTCTCTTCAAAAGTCTCCAGGAACCTCCTAGACCATTTCCTCTCTGCTGTGTTACATTTCCAGCACACATCTGGTAAAGGGGAAGCCCCCCATAAGAACAAGGACTAGTCATTGTGACACTTCTCCCAGCTGTTTATGTATTCAATCTGCCTCTGCATCCTGGCTGGGTGGTCTGTAACAGACTCCCAGCACAATATCTGCCTTGTTGGCGTTCCCCGTTCTCTCAGCCACAAACACTCAACAATAACTGGCACCATCATCAAGCTCCAGGCTACCTCAACACCTCTCCCTTCACTCCAACCCTTTCTGAAATGAACATTCTAGTAAGAATTGCAGTAAAGAGACACATTCGTTACAACCAAATGAGAATTTAGTTTTGCATAGGATTCTTCCTTAATTAATTAATTTAAAAAAATACTTCAAACTCAACATGTTTATTTTAAATGTATAACCTGTTTTTTAATGCATTTCTGTGGTTTATGCATGACAGTTAGCCTAATGAATATTAGTTTTATGAAAGAATATTTATGTCAATGGCATGAGGAAAAAGGGGGATTCTAATGAAGTTTAAGTTTGTTTTTTATACATACATTTAGGAAAGTTCACATCAAGGAGTTTTATTTTTTTATGTAAAACTGCCTGCCACAGAGCCAACACATTACACATGAGATCAAAACCTACCACAAAACCCCATTGTTTCCTGGAAATTCATCAAATTTGACATGCAAATGCTACTTTTCAGTGCTGAAAACCACGTCTCAACTAGGACATCACAAATTTTGATATAATATGAATCAAACAGAAACACTGAATTAGGAAAAAAGATGGGAATTCTTACCTACAATAGTAAATTTAAATACTTTAGATGGCAGAGGCCTTCCTGCATAAGTGTCTGCATTACTTTCATTCAACACTACTTGCAGTTTCAAGGAGTAGTTACCAAGTTTCTGAAGATTTTCTAAACAGATATAAAAGTACAATTAGAAAGAAAAAAAAAACAAACAAATAAACGGAAGATATTGAATATGCAACTTACCCATTTTTTTAAACCAGTATGGCCACTTGCCTCCATGCTGACTGATATGGGAAATTATTTCTTTATTCTCAGTAGGTGCTGCAAAACAAACACTTAGCTCATGTATTTAAATTTTACACCATAATTCTTAACTTTTTCAAGCATTAGTATCACTTATTATTTAGTATTACTATCACTTCTGGATCTCTAACTAACATCAATTCAGCTTTACAACTAAACACAATGATCACAGCTAAACAAATGAGTTCCCTGTCTAATCCCATTTTAATTAAAACTTGCTAGCCTCAGGCACATTGCACTGAAAGAAGCAGGTTTGTAAAGTTGCATTTCGTTAGCTCTTTGGTAGTACATTCCCTGTAACTGTGAGCACTCTGCACTCCATGCTGGCAATGGATCAAACTGACAAATGACTGTAGCAAAATTGCTTCAATGGGAGCAATGATAAAAATGTGCAGTTGACAGAAAATATTACTGGAAAAAAACCCTCCTGTTTTGCTCCAAATTGTTTTATCTTTATAAACCTCTGTAGAATTAAAACATATACAAAAATATAACACACTGAAACTCTGAGGCAGTTCTAGTGACTGGTTCTATAACCTAAGATAAACACAGAAGTAAGATTTATTGTTGGAAGTGTCAAGAGGTAGTAATACTTTTTATTTTCCAACAAAACACACTTCAGAATATAGAATGTGACTGCAATAAGACTACACTGAACAAAAAGAAATGCAGTAGAAATACAAATTGTTTTATAGCTAAGCAAAACTGTTTCATTACCCTGTCTTTGCACCAAATGGCATACGTAAGATAAATTAAGAGCTGTCAACAAGATTTTATCATTCTCTTACCCTAATTCAAACCCTAATTTTGAACTGAAGCTTGTATAATAAGACTCCCCAGTAAGAGATTAGGTTTCTCATAGCTCAGGTCTCTTGGTAGCCCATACTACAGTTCACCAAGTATTCCACTCCTCAAAAGAGAAGAGAAACTTTTTGTACATTATATTTGCTCTTGGACTTTGTATGGGTGTAACCACATTTCTCTCATTTATACAATTAAGGGTTTGAGTTTTGCTAGGTGTGCTATGCCCAAATCATCACTTATGGGATTTATTCATTGTTCTGATGAAGAAGATGAGGATTACACTACTGATTCTTCAACTGAGTAGAGAAAAACACAAGAAGTAGTAGAAACAGTTAGAAGTACAAATTTCCATCAATGAATGAGTCAGGAGACATGAAAGGTCTGAAGGCAGACTTTTCAGTGATCCTAGGAACGACCCTGACAAAACAGAACAACATAAACACCAGGTCTCTCTCAAGTCCATACTTCCTGACATCATGATGCCCTATCTTATTAAATTTACAAAACACTGGTGTGTCACACATGCTGATAGGAGACAATTTGATAATCTAGATTAAATGAACAGCTTTTGTTCAATTCCAACCTCTTTATGCCCCAGCACACTATGCTGGACAATGGTCATGCACAGCAGCCGGCTCCCATGAACTAAGTGCCATTAAAATACCACGTGTAGCCTCATGACATATACACTAAACTGAGCTAAGATACTTCTTTTGGTTTCCTTGACATGTACCACTACAATAACCTCAGCACTCATAAAGCTATTTTTACAACTCCTAACAGATAAAGGATTTGGATTTTCTTATGGTGTATGGAAAGAAAGAAGATTTTAGGTTTCTACAAGTTAAATACATTTGACATGCGCAGAATTGGAGTTTTCAGAGAATTTAGTGTTTTAAACAAAACAAAATTTGAGTGATTTCATTTGCATTGGACAGAACACAATTCTTAATAATGCAATGTGAGAGCATCAGGTGAAATACCCACCAAATGGAAACCACAAACGAATAAATTAAAAAAACCCTTGATTTTTTAAAAATTCTGAAGCAAATTTATGTTAGATACTAAACAAGTCTGATCCCCACTTTTATGTATCTCATAAATTGCTACATTACCTACAGAAACATTATCCATTTTACCCATGTTCTTATGCAGGTTAAGTAGAACAGGTTGGAATTGTTAGGCCCTCCTTACTTGTGACAGAAGATGTAAACAAAATACAGCATTTAAGACAATACATGGTATTGAGGCAGTTGTCATTTCATGCAAAGTGGCTTTGAAATGCAACATGAATTGATGGAATATTGTCTAACTACGACATCCATTTATCAAATTCAAATATGTATTTTAAATATATACATATATTATACAATTGAATACCTTATTATCCATTATGCACTTTAAAAATAATAAAGATACAATTAAATATAATGAAATACTCACAATGCAAAATAACTTTGAGTTCAACAAGAAGTTTCTTTGAACCTCCGTGGCTTGTACCTGGAAGTTTTTGCATTGCTTCTCCTTTTTTATTTAAAATTTCTATTCTTAATGCTCCTGAATTTAAAATGAAAGATGACAGACATTTAAAATATGTTGTAAATTAAAAGTGATCAGAGATTTCTGTATGCTTATCTTTTTAACAAGGGCGCACAATATATTTTTTAATTGGCATTTAATGCTTTCGTATTTGGAAGAAAAAAATATACCTATTGGTGTACCAGCAAATCTTGTTTCATTTGGTAATAACTCATCTCCTTCAGGCCATGTTACTGATAATTTATCAGGAAGTCTAATAGAAAAAAAAAAAGGGTGAACATTTTTGCAGTAAGTTAAAATAATAAAGAGCAATTTACCTTTAGTTAAATACACATGAAACTATTTTTGTGGTAGGGAAAAAAAATCCAAATCCCAACCTATTTCTTCTTGGTTTTTTTTTTTTTTTGGTTTCTACTGAAACAGTTGACTGCTATTCCATTTGGGAATAAAACTGAACTTTCTTTGATTCCTGATTAAGTACAAGAACTATAATTAGGGACTCCACAATTATGTAATTGTTACTTAGTGCTTACCTTGCCATTTCATCCTCTATGTATTTTTTCACAACTTTGTCAGACACTGTTCTGTCAAGTTTTGAGATTGGAATAATTTTCGTTTCAGCATACAATGCCTGTGGTTCCTGAAATAAAAATTCAGTGCAGTTATAAGTGGCCAGACTTTATAATACATCAGATGAGAAAGACCTCGCAATCAAGAGACTAAACAAGTCAACAAAGACATAATGCAATATGCTAACAAATACTACCTGGTGAAACTACAAGACACTGTTTTAAAATTTGCTGAAACCACAAGGGTTACAAATGGATGCACAATATACTATTGATGTTAACTGTGATACTTTATTCCATACACAAATCTTTATAAATCAGACTGTTCATAATAAATAATAATTTTAATATATTCACATTAAAGCTCAAGTTGAGTATTTCTAGACTGCTGATTGTAAAAAATTACATTAAAGGTATTTACTGTTATTTAAAGTAATTTAATCAGGTCAGATTAAAGATTTAATATCTTTATGCTTAAACATATCTTTATGTTTAAAGATTTAATATCCACACTAGCTGTGTGAATCCTTTCTGTATTTCTTCTTACCAAAGCAATTTGAACCTCTCCCCCAGTGGCAAATATATCCCCATCATGGTCCCCATACAAGTAAAATTTCTCAATGCTTCCATAGAATATTGGATGAGTCTTAGTAGTTTTCACCTATAAGCAGAAGACACCAATTAATTCATTACTCCTGCATCAAATGCACAGTATCTGCCTTTCATAGGGTTTAACTAACTTACCAGCTGTCCAGTTTTGTATATTTTTCCATCCCACTCTATTGCAGCATACATTGTCCAAGGGCTCTGCATTCTTTTGGATAATACATCAGTACGTACAGTTATTCCTTTGAAGACTGTGAATTTTATCTGTTTGTCATATTTTTCATGACAGTCTTTGAGCCACAGAGCAAATTCTCTGTCAATTTTCATTCGCTGCTCCTATAAAGAGATTACAAAATAAGTACATATTAACAATGTACTATAAAATCTGAATCTGACCACATCAGAAGCCTGAACAGTTGTAAGAGTACAGAGATACTGTACTCAAAAGAAAAGCCAAAAAGTCACACACACACAAAAAGAACAAACAGAAAAGAAGAAGAAATATAGGAACAGAAGCAAAGAAAAAAAAAGGATTCTTCAGTCTGACAACTTTTAAAAAGTTGAGGAAAAGTACACTTCAAGTCAAAAAAAAAGTGCTTCCCTGAGCTAGGAAGAGGGTCTTTCCACAAAAATGACATATAACAACTAAATAAAGTAATTGTTCAAGAAAATAAAAGGAAAAATACTGAGTCTTAAGTTTTCAGATTTAAAGATTCAGCTTTACTGCTCACTAAACCAGAGACATGAACAAATAACCAGTAAGCAAAGGTTTCTGTATTACATGCACTGAACTTCACCAAGAAGAAACACTTAACAGAATGCAGTAATTACCTGTCCATTGAAGATTCTCGTGAACAGAGTATTCTTATCCTTTAGTTTCAGCTCCAGATCCATGAAAGTGAGTTTGTTTGTGCTGACCTGGAACTTATCATTGGTAAACAATGCACCAGAAATTCTGTTGTAGCATTCAATTGGTGCCAATCCTCTCTTCTTTGGAGGAGCGCACCAGTCAAAACTTAAAAGGAGAAAGTCATTACAATCCTTTTTCATAAAGAGAGGTTTACATTATAGAAAGAGACTGTACAAACACATCACCACTTACTCTTCCACAGTTGTGTACGGTATTAATCTTCCATTCCAAAAACATTCAAAAATAGGCCTTTTTCCTCTGGCACCTTTTTCTACTAAAAAACAGTCATCGTCATCATCATCATTTAATCCTTGTTTAAAAAAGAAAAAAAAAGAAAGATAGTCTCCTGAATATATTTCCTTAAAAAATTAATGTAATATCAAAACCCACAGCAATTTTAATGAAGTACTATTGTTATTATATTCAGCACAGTAGCAATGCACATTATATCAAGCTCATTACATACAATATTACATTTTTTTCCTGTTTTAGAAATAGCAAGCAGAAAAACTAAGAAAAATTCTAAATGGAAGTTAAATATTACCAAATTCGAAATTTTAAAATTTTGAGTGTTACTTTTTCCTTCGTTTCAACTGATGTTCTTCTAGTATCATGAAATCTCATCCCAATTAACTCAAGATTTGTTTTGTAAAAAAAACAAAAAAAAAGTACAAGGAATTTTAAAACCCCTTGCATTTGAAAACTCACAACTGAGTAAAAGAAATTTTAAACTAAAGACTTCAGACTATATGTTGTCCTTTGCAGTATTTCGATACTATAATCTCTTGAAATCTCTTGAATCTGTATCTCTTGAAATCTCTTGAATCAACTGCTCATATTTTATTACTTTGTTGGAGCAAAGATGCAATCAAGCAAGTGCAAAGTTTCAACTGGAGTACATTCCATTAGAGTTTATAATTTGGGATCAGATGGTGGTACGCCAAAGATCAAGTTTACAGGAATGAGTTACCACAACAGAAAATTCACAACATCTGTTCATCCAAAAGAATGTGAACTTTTCTGTTCTGTCACAACCTAAATCAGGTAATATTTACACTTCAACCTAAAGTTGTTCTGGTTTTTATTTCATTAAAATATTTAGAGTAGTAGGACTGACAATTAGCAAAGCATTTCACTTACTTGATGGAAAACATGGATCATCAGGGTATGTTTCTTTATCATAAAGGAAGGGGTGGTATCGGATGATGCCTTCAACTATACCTTCTTCTTCAACATGTGCCTTGAACTCAAAACTATCTGCTGCAGTATTTATATACAATGTCTGCATGTCATCTTTGATCTCCCTCAGATTGACAATCTTTGGTACTTTTCCCTTTTCAAACATTGAAATCTGGAAAAAAGGAAAATAAGTTGATTTTCCTTAGAGGAAAAGACTTACAGTAATAACCACTTTGACAACTGACTGTTAGCAAAGGAGTTAGTTCCTACACAGCAATGCTAAACAGAATGACCTCAAAAAATTAAACTACATACACATCTTGAATGCTGTATTTTAAAAGGCATGATTACAGAGAAACAGGCACAATATAAATAAGTTGGCATCAAAGAGGACTTTTGACTAACATGTATAAAATCTCTTACCTCAATATCGATGTTGTTGAAAGGGCTTACTTCTTTTGTTGCAGCATTAGCTTCATTTCCTTTTGGTCCATGGATATAATAGTGATAGATATGACTGAAACACATTTCAGAGAAAAACCAAACCAGCAAGTGAAATTTAAAAATTGCACATTATAATTTAAAAAAATCTAAATAAGCTTTTATTTTTATTAAAATATAACTGGTTTGTTGCACTGTTATAAATCAACTCCTTGACAACATATATCTGGTAATAAAGGTTTACTAAAGGAAGTGACTCCTTTTCATTCTTCTCATCTCTGTCATGCACAATCACACTAGGACAAATTTTTGGGTAAAATAACTGGAAACAAATTTGAAAAAAAATGATTAAGTGAAAAAAAAAAAACAATTGTTACATGGCTACAGATCCTTTACATCAAAGGGTCAACTAAAAAAAAACTACTGTAAATTGTTCTGCAGTCTGGAAATCAGAATTAGAGTCACAAATCTTTCCACACTTTGTCTCTGCTATCAGTTTTGTATCAATCATCTAACAGTAACAGAAATATGTAACAAACAATCACTATCCTTACATTATTTACATAAATTTGAATATAGGTAGGAGTCATGGACGTGATCTGCATAATAGAAATAGTTTTTCAGTTGTAAACATTGCTTTCTAATTGGCATTTTTCCTCATTTAACAAATTTCAAAAAATATATGTGGTCAAATAGATAAAATTATTTCATAGAGAAATGCAATTTGAGAAAACTGAGGAACTCAACTCCATTTACTTCAACTTTTCAGCTAGCTAATTCTTCCAACTTCAAAGACTGAATCCTTAAAGCTCTGGGGGATGGTCGGGAGAAAAATGAGATTGTACTAGTCAAGGGGACTGAATGCATGACTAAAGACAAATGCACCTGCAAGTTTACAGCTGCTTGCCTTTGACCTCCACTGCACTAAATGTTCCCCAAAGAGAAATCTTGGTTCCCAGAAAAAGACTCCTCCTGATCTCATTGCTCAGGATTTTATAGTATGTCCAAATTGCTTAGTATTTTGTGTGCATTTCTTCCAGACTTCAAAAGGCAGTCTCCTGGCCTTAAGACATTGTTATTTTAGGGGTTCATCTCCACTTCAAAGCATCCAAAATAATGAGGGCTTGTGCTGCAGCGCATGAAAGTGGAATGAAACTGGTACCCTGTATGTGTGGCAAAAGGCATGGCAGAAGGAAATGGTGAAGTGTTCGGGGGGGGAAAGGGCCATTGCAGCTGAAACAGTGACACGGGACTGTGCAGCACTGGAAGGCTAAGTGAGCGGTTTTACTGTAACAGCTACAGGGCATATATCTGAATAATTGCACCTGGGTTCCATCTCAAACAGAGGCAGCTCTTTCACTTCAAGAGATGGTTGGAAAGAACTAACACACAGCAAAGTGTGAGTGTTCACTGGATGAGCACCTGGAAGCTAATGAGGGATCTAAATTACCCTCTGCAAGTAGATGTACCCTATATTTTCATGAGGTTAAAAATGGCTTCAGTAACAAGTTTTTATGTGCAACACTGAATGATATTTCACATAGTAAGATATTACCTAATTCTTATATTAATCCTCTTTTTAAGTACATCTATTATTATCAGATTATAGGTATCACAAAAATAAAATCATAGTTTGAAAACAAAGTTGTGTAGTTTGCCAGATTTCAAAACTGGTCTAGGCCTTTGTATTTCAGTTTACATTCACAGATGGATCCATCATCATAACAGGTAAGCCCAAACTATTCACTGGTATCTCCAGGCTCTGCAGGCCCACAGATGACATTACAGTACAGAGCAGATAGTGTCATATATCCTTCTCCCTCTTAAACTGGATGAAGAGCAGTACCTTCTTTTGTTGTTGTTTAAAAAGTCAACCAACCAAAAGATCCCCTAAAAGTGTAAATTAGGAGCAAGGCTGTGAGCAAGGTTAGGAGCACGGCTGTGAGCAAAGTAACTGATGAAGTTCTTAGTAACTAGATAAACAATTTCTTACATTAGTAATACACCATTAAATTAATAGGCTACTAAAAATTACAGTGGATATGTATGTAAAAATTACAGTGGATTATGTATTAATCATCAAGTCACATCTTTGGTTGGGGGTGCCCCATTCAGTTGTGTTCATTACTGTAAAATTGGTTAGATAGGGAGGCTAATTGAAGTATTAATGGCCTTAAAAAGAATAAGGCCAATGTCAAAGCACAAAAAAGAAGCATTTCATAATTACTTGACTTTGTTAGTAGCCCACTTTTAAATGAAATCTTTTAAATCACCAACTTACGCCAGCTGCCTTGTCCAAAGATGAAAGTAGTTTTTCAAGTACTGCATGTGATCTGGTTGTACACCTGTAATGACAACTGCTGTGAAACTCTCTTTATCCCTTTCTTATAATATTAGATTATGAAGAAATCTTTCATCATCACTTGTGATGTGAGTAGAATCAGATGGCTACAAAAAAAGTAAAATAATAAGAGCAGGGATGTAAACTGAATTTCCAAATGCCCATCAACTTGAAAGGGATTAAAAAACATAAGAGAAAAGTAATACAGAACACATGATGCTAAGTATCACAAAGGATTAAAGCTTAAAATAAAGGTTTCCAAATTAAAGTCAACAAGCTGAGAATGTGACATCACTAATCCAGTTCATTTTCAACTCACTTTCATCACAGCACCTAAAGTGTGCCGTCTAAAAATGCATTTAATCACACTGAATGTAGTAGCACTGTGTAATATCCATGTTCTCATCCATCGATTGGAAGCATTAAGTGGGCAAGACATTAAGGCCTCTTTAAGAAAACAAAGCCAAAAAAAGTTATTGGCTTTTAAAGGGATAGGCTACTTTCTACAGCAGAAACTCAAGAAGAAGAAACAGTTTTGTTGTAAAAGAAAAAAAGGTGAATCCTCAATTCCAGATGAAATGTCAAGTAGCCTAACAGAAAGAGAGATTCCTCATTCCAGAAACTACTGACTGTCTTTTCCTGAATGGATGCACTTTGCTCTTTTGACAGTTTTCTAAAGTGCAGGAAGACACAGTGGTTGATGTCATGCTTCACACTGGACCAGTGAGTAATCACTTACATTTGGTACATCCAGAAAAAAACCTCTATTTTTAAAACAAAGATTAAGATCTTTCTAGTGAATGCAAACAATTGCTACAACTGGGAAGATATGTTGTAGTCAATGCAGCTACATGCCTTATTTTGCAGGAAAGCAGACAAACCCCACATCACTAAGGCATGAAAGGAGACATGTCCTACCCAATCAGTTAGGTGAAATAGTTAAGGGTGTTCTATCAAGACTTACTTTCCCCAGGGAATCAAAGAGCTCTCCTTAGCTAAAAGGATAATTAAACAATTTTTGAGACTTTTCGTCAAAGAAGACTACATCTCTTTTTCCTGCCCACAGCATAGCCTGGTCTATTCTATGCTAGTGATGGGATTGGCAATAATAAAGAAAAGCCAGAGCTGCTTGGTCCTCATCCCCATGTGATCTGACAAACCTAGAAGCTGCACACTTATGCTGAACAAGTGCCACTTTGTACATCATGGAAGAAATTTACCAAATTTCTTGACCAAAAGAGCCTCCAAAATATCACTGCCAAATTATCTGGCTGCCTTCCCACTACAGATTACAAACTACCATGGCACCTTCCCCTACATTCCTAGCATCTATCTCAGCTAGAAAATAACTATTTACTTCTTTGCAATATTCAACGGTCCAGAGAAATGACTGCAGTGAAGAGAGGTGACTATTACCCATCAAGGAAAGATGACCAGCAGGGATACCATTAATATCACTTCTCTTCAGTGTTATGGCCTTGTTCTAAAGTTTTTTGTTTCACATTAATTACACCTTAATTTCTTTGCAAAAATAACTTCCTTCACCAACTGAATGGCTCAAAGGCTCAATTATTCTTCTCACACTAGTAATCCATTTACAATTTCTACTTCTGCCACAGTATTCTCTTGCTGATGTATGTGCAGTGCAGACCATTTTTCAAGTCTTTAGCGAGATGCATTCACACATTTTATTTCACACCAATATAATGAACTGGCCTAGGTATTTCAATGATTTGCAAAAAAATTCCTAAACCTGGGTTTTAGGAATCTTTTAGGGAAACCTCTATTATCTTCATACCTCACCTCTATTACTTTTCACATCATCTCCTCCCTGTTGGATTGTTACAAGTTATCTTTTTAACTCTAAATAGAATTTTACTTGCATTTTAACACTGTCAATTTAACTTTGATTTTATATTATTACCACAACATTTCAAACAGTTGATTGCACCAGCTTCTTGAACTCTTTAGTAGTACCTATGCATCTCATTCAGCTACTTTCTTCCAACTTATGCGTGCCTTAGTTTGTCTTCTACTTTGTATCATCCAACCTTGCTCTTTAGTATCAAGCAGGGAGGGAAAGCATTTGTACCCTTTACAATAAAGCAGATTTTGTAAGCTTTTATTTTCAGTTTCTATTTTTTGAGTCTGATATTGTAGAGAGAATAAAACCAAAACTGGCAATTCATTTTTTGTTGCAACTCACTGACCCAGAACTGGCACGACAATAACCTTATTTACCTACTGTTCCTTTCTCATCCATATGAAACACCAAGAACACTGACATAACCCACATGATATGGGCTCAAGGTCTGACTACCCTGTCATACACACCACTCATTTTTCCTCCCATCTGCACCCTCAGCTACATCTTGGCCTCTCCCTCCTTGCCCAAAAATGTCCAAAAATCAGTTATTTTCAATCTTCCTCCTTATCTTACAGCTTTTTTACTTAGGCTCTTTTTCTTCATGAAAAGCATCAGGACTGTTGAGTTTAGCTTTCAGCTAAACAGTTCATTTATTTTACAACATGTATGAATATTTATAAAATCAATTGGTTTTGTTGGTCTGCCTGGACTTCTGTCCAGTATACAGGTCAGTCATACGTATTTCTAAACAAGTACAATTTGGTTCCCTAATTTATTCCTTACTGCTTCAGAGAAAATTCATTTTAGTTTCATACGCAACAAAAAAAAATGTTGTGCTTAGAAAAGCATTTTAAAGTATTTTTCTTAACCTGACATGCAAAACTGTAAAGCATTTCTGTCATTTAACCTTAACTGAAAAGAGGAAAAAGCATCACATAAAAAAAAGGCATAAATTGTCTTTAGTGTCTTCAAGTTCTTGGTTACTTCCTTTTACACTACAGGGTGCAAATGATTCACTAAGGTGAAGATATCTCCAGATAAGTATTACAGGAATATTACACAGTTAAATCACATTAACCTGGGAAAGGCTTTCATTTATAAATGTGAGAATCTTAAGGCTATTTACCTTTCTGTTTCGAATGAATCCAGTATATATTGCTTCTTTGTTTTTCTCCTTCTTTTCAAAATCCTCTTTAGAAAGGACAAGCTCATGAACATCCTGAGATGCTGCAGGTTTGCTTATCATCTGATTTTATTAAAGAAACAGCATTTAAAAATCAAAATAAGACTTAAAATTAGCATCATAGAATACTTAAATGCTGTGATTAAAAGTTAGGAAGTAACAATCTGATTGTGTGCGAATGTTCTAAAATAAAATTAAAGTCAGACATTGACTTACTCTGGCAGACTGTCCCACGAAGAACACTGCTTGCTTGCCTCCAACTCCAAAATATGAGATATCACTATTTAAACTACGAGGCACTGGCAGAGGGCGTACATATCCTGAGTGATCACTGAGAATAAGAGTGTCTTTAATAAATTTTTTCAAGACAAAAGTAATTAAAAACCCAAAGATACTTTTGATCTAAAGCTTCTACCAAATTCTTCCTCCTAGTATTTTGTTAAAAAATCCTTCGCTTTATACCTTTTAAAACTGCAAGCTTAAAACATATGTGCCTGAAATTCTTGATGTACTCTTTTTAAAAGGATAATGACAGAGTAAGTATTTTCCCAAGTCATCTTATAAAACATTTCTGCCCCTTCTCGCAAACCAAATCTTACTACCTAAAAATGGCTTAAAAAGCAAGCCTGATCTTTCTGACAGCATCCTTTCATAAAAATACTTTTAAGTCAAAGTGGAAAATAGTGCTAACCAACTATTAAACGCAGACTTGGAGAGATAACATATGCTGTCAGTAGTGAAATTCCATGTCTTCTAAGTCACTTTGAGCAGCCTTATCTAGTTTAGGAAAATATTTATTTTTATAACACAGCAGTCCCAAATGAAAATAAGGTGTAGATGGCATCCTACTATAATTTAGACCTCTGTTTCCATAAGTGGTAATCCACAGTTTAAATCTGCATTTTAGGAATACTACATATTTCTGTTACTAAACTTGCCTACAGCAATTTCAAAAAGCAGTGAATTTCTTTACAAGTGACCCAGAATGACTTTTTATGCTCTTATCTCCAGAAGCTTAAAAGACATTGACTTTCTATTTGGAGATGTTTTCAATTCCCCCAGCTATATTATCACTTCCCACAGCCGTATTACTTTTTACACTACCTGTTCATATGACAAATTAGTTATGACTGAGACTGTAATTATCATTTTCACATTTGCGATACTAGACTTAAGGTATTTAAAATATGACCAAAGCTCAAAAACTGTACATAACTGATTTTGTGCAATTTTATACACTAGGATTAAGCCTGGCTGTGCAGGTAGAACATCTCTTGAGAACAGACTCAAAACTGTAAAGTTAATTCATATAAAAAGCAAAACCCACCATAGAACCTCCACTTTCTTTTTTAAATGCAAAACATTTATTTTGTGTAGCCTGCATAAAAAAATAGACATCTCCAGATATAATTTATAATGCATTATACAGAATTAAAATTTAAATTAAAAAAAGAAAATTTGAACTAAAACCATCTGTTATTGCAGTAGCTTAACAGATATTGAATGTATCATTTAATGCACTACTGAAAGGTTTTCAGGTAAGAGATGAACATGGAACAAAAATCCCCTGCAGGACAGAGCATGCCCCGAACTGTATGCAGGCAAGCAAAAGACAGTTTAGAAAAGGTCCCAAGAACAAAAAAGTATTCAGTGTGTCACAATAACAGAAGACCAGTTTTGTGTCATAAAGCTTCTCTATTGCCTACTCAGAAAAGGTATGGGTCTATTTATGTAATCATAAAATGACAGGGTTTAGCTGAGTGTTGGTATACAGCTATGCCTTAAGAACATATTTTACGGACCTCTGCAGAGCTTGCTAATTGTTGTAGAAATATATAGAACTTGCTAACCTTTCAAAGTCACCTTGTCTTGTAAACTTTGACAATCTATACACAGCCCAGTTGTTAAGCTGTTTAGAAGTCATTCCACTTCCATTATCAACTACAGCAACAGCTGGTTTTCCTTGGGAATCATCAAAGAGCTGTTGGGGTAAAAACAAACAGCACAAATCAACAAGGAGCAACAGGGGGGGGAAAAAAAGGATAATGCAAACTATGTCTGAAAACACTGAAGTATTTTTATCTTACCAATTTTATCTGTATACTCCGAATGCCAGTATTTTGACACGTAGCTGATAGAGAATTGTCAATCAATTCAGCAAGGGCAAATGCTAAAAAAATTGACAAAAAAACCCTATTAGTGCTCAGGAAACAGACACCCACTTATAGTAGTTTCTTTCAACAATTAGGAAAACACATTACCTAAACACAGACAAGACCTAAGCCCAGTAAGAACAATCAAAATCACATAACATCTTGTTTAAAAAAATGAAACAGCTTTTTTACATGTACTTTATAATTTGTTTTATCACTAAGTCTCTCATATATCTTAATGGCAATATCACAATTATTAGAAAGAACAATGATAAACTAACCATCTCCTTAACAAAAGACAGATTTGTCCCGTTCATGATTAGAAATTAATTTTTATGATTCATATGTGAGTCAAAAGTACCTAAAAATAGACTTTGACTTGTTAAAATATTGAAGGAAGAATGAATTAACTCAAGAAAACTAAATTGAAATTTTGTGAAACATTTAAAACTACAGTGTTATTTTTTTATAGAAAACAAAGAAAATTGTAGAAATGGTTGAAGGATTTCAGTGAATGGTAAATACAACCAAATTTCTGTCAGATCCATGTTGCAATACACTGCAGAAATAGGCAAACTGTTTGCACAAATTTGTTGTTTCTAACCATTAATGTTTGGAGCACTTACCTAATTAAAGTAAAACTACCTAAGTTTACTGGAAAATTGCATTTAATCTGAAAAAAATACATGACTAGCTTTAGTGAACAGACATTTCCAGTCAGTCTCTTTAAAAAGGAAACCTTATTTCCTACAATTTGCAGAGTTCTTCAGAATGCTACAGTGCAATTTACACTGGCCACACACTTCAGACATGTAAAAGAAAACTCTTGAGTATCAGTGTAACACAGCAACACTGAAGCACATGGCATTTTCCCTCAAGGGGTTATCGAAGTACAAAAACAGTTCTGCACTTTTTTGCAACTTTCTGCATTGCAGAGTAGTTGAGCATCAGTTATGTGATCCATATTTACTATTCCATAGCAAAGAACAATGGTCCTTCATCAGCATTCAGAAGTGGTTAGGCATTGGTTTAGTACTTCTGTCTTCCCCATGTCAGCTGCCCCTGGACCTCCTCACCTCACATTTCATTTATTTAGGATGCAACTTTTTTTGTCATCCTTTTCTAATGTATCTGTAAAACCCTTATCATCCCTCTTCCCATCCCTTGCCAAATTTGCTCCGGCTGTTCCTGATCTCATCTCTATATTGCCAGGCAATATCCCTGTATTATCCTCTAGCTTGCTTGCTAGCTACTATTGCTACATTATTCTCTAGCTTGCTATTATTCTATAGCTTGCTTCCACCAGCTGTGCAATTCTCTCTTGTGTTTCAGTTTGACCAGGAGGTCTTTATTCTGCCATGCTATTCTCCTGCCTTCTACACCCGATTTCTTCCACATAGAAATCAATAGTTCTTGTGCTCTGAAAAGTCATTTAAGCAATTGCAAGCACTCTTCTACTCCTTTATCACCAAGGGTGTTCCCCGGTGTCCCATGAACCACACCCTTTAACAACTGAAAGGTCTTTTCCTAAGGTTTAGTGTCCTTACAATACTTTACACTTGCCTATTTAATCAAATTCCACCAGGGTATGGTTGCTACAGACCAGACCCAGCTTGGCCTTTCCAGTCAGTTTCTGTGTGTTGGAAAGCCACAGGTCCACTACTGGCTGCTAGCAGGAATAAAGTGCACATCACAGATCTCCACAGAATGCTTGTTCTCAGTGGCCTTACACAGCAATTCCTGTGCACAGGGATGGATGTACCACTGACTCAACACTACCACCAAACCCAAACCAAAATAGTGCCTTTGCTGGGGCACAGAACAAATTATGTGCACAGAGAGGAAAGGGGAAAGACTGGTCCTTAAAAATAACAGCTGCTATTTATAAACATTTTTTATATTGTTTTAAAGCAACAGGAATGGTATAATGCTTGATTCTTGATATTTTTTTGAATTTTTTTCTGTGCAATTTTGAACCTGCTGTACCTGTGAACTACATAGTACTTGGAAGGTAATCACAGCCACAGACAGAATTTTCAAAGAAGCCATGAACAGAAAGTAATCTGTTCAGTAAAACAATACAAAATGGTGGTTACATATTTCATGCACTACTTCGAAAAAAAACTGATTAAAGCAGCATCTTTTTAAAGAAATACTTGCTCTTGTTGGTCAGTTAAGCCCTGTAGCACCTGTAGATGGGAGGGCACAAAATATTCTATAGTAGCTCACACATAAACTGTTCATTAAATTCAAACACAAAGTCCACAGTTTAGTACAGGAGACAAAAACTTGGTAACACAAATGCTAACCTGTCTGAATGACATGCACAAGATTATTCAGGCTAAAGTTATTTTACTTCTAAAATACTCAAACTTCTTGAACATGTATTTGAGAAGGTATCACTATAAATCTGGATTCTTAGGTAGCTACTTTTAGTAATTTTAAAAAGAAAATCTTTTAGGAAGAACACAGTAAACTTTTCTTTTACAGTTAAGACTATTTTTTTTAGCAGCTATAATTTTAAGTTGAATTGCTCATAACCACATTATATTCATATAAACATCATTTACACAAGATTATTTTTGCAGGTACTTACGCAAAGGATTTTGGCCCTCGCTGGCATAGTACTCGTACATGCCACTTTTGACAAGTGTGTCGTAGTGGGGCAGAAAGTCAATTCGCTCCTTGGTTGCCAAAAGCAACATTTGATCAACTGACTGCAGCAGATATAAAGTAACTCCATCGTCAACAAGCTCGCCTGCAGGGAAGATGCAATGTAAAGTACATTGAAGAGCAATGCATCAGGCAACCTCTGCTCTCAAAACAAATACGAGCGTTGCCACAGGTAATCTGTGTATTGTCCTAAGCGCTGCCTGTTCAGCATTTAATAACAACATTTAAATTAATATCTTTTCACATTTCCAAGCTTTAGAATGCAAGTTTTCTCAAGTGACAGCTATATATATATATATATATATATATATAATTTTTTCCTATCATTTACAGACTTTGTGACAGAAGATACTTAGTATAACTGTTATCATACAAACTCATCAAAAACATGTTTGTGAAACTGATTTTGAAGCAATTTTTGGCAAATGATTACAGGATTTGTACTTTCAGTTAATTACTGTACATCACAGAGCACAAACAGTTATCATGTGACCTTTTTGATCAATATAAGAAATAACTGTAATTATTTTGTCGTCTAAGATACTTACTGAAGTTACCTTCTGTGATTTCCTTCCTATTTGTTGTGGTGATAACAAAGGTTTCATCAGAAGGTATGCCAAATGCCTATAAAAATTGAAGGTCATTTAGTTATGATAACTAAGTAGTCCAAAAACTATTCAGATACATTAAAACAAAAAAAGGCAAAGTCTATTTACTTTGTCACAAGCTACTGATGTGTAATCACAATCTCTTAGAACACAGTGGAATTCAGGATCGTTTGTTTTCTCAATTTAACCAAATCTGTTCAAACTAGGGTATGGTCTTTTGGCTGTATAAAATAAAAATATGCTCTAGCGAGCAACAGGAATTTTAGGGAGGAAGAACTGTCTTATAGATAACCCACTTGAGGGCAGAGGAACAAGACTGTGAAATTACCACAATAGTTATGATCTAGAGGGTGTCCCATATTTGACTGCACTCCTGAGACACCAAACCAACCTAATATTTCTTAACATTGGATATTGAAGTCTTTGTTCTTCAATTATATCATACATCTAAAAAAAAAAATATTTCTTTCAGAAAAAATTCTTTACTGTTAAAACTGAAGTTTATTTTTCTGAACTTAAACAATCTTTGCCACTTTGATGTCTTTTTTGGAATGTGTTTACTGTAGCTTTAGACTTTTTATCTTTTTATCCTGCTTTCTACATGCATTTAAATCTTCTGCTTTTACTTTCATTTTTGCACCCTGATGTCCAACACTAATCTCTTTCCCAAAATAATAAAATAAATATCTGTACCTTCTCCTGCCTTTCCAGTCTTTGAAACTCAAGTAAAATCAACCCTGGTCTCATCAAACTCCATCAACCCAGTCAGTCTTGCAGTGACAATTCAGACAGGTACTTGATGCACTTCCAGCCAGATTCTGCCCAGAAGGAAGCTCCAGCATTCTCTGCAGCAGCTTGCCCTCATCATTTCCCACATCTCTCTTTCAATCCCTATTACTCAGACTCATGAAAATACTTTTAAACCCTACTTATGGTTTCATTAAGAGCCTACTTTCCATATTTCAGTTACTTTCTCCCTGTGACCACATTAAAGTTAGTTATTATCCATCAGCAAAATAAGAAAAAAATGTTGAACTTCTCACAGTGCTTGGCACAAGTGAAACTAATGCAGATGACAGAGACTGATATTCAGACTTAAGAACCTGGGGTAATACTTTTTAACTCTTCCGAATTCAGATCACTTCAATTTTACCTCTCACATTACACAAACTTCCACACAGCAAATCTGTAGAGGAAAAACTATAAAACTGCTCAGAGCAAGAAAACTAAGCATTAAAATATATGGATTTTAGAAAGCTAACATTCTACAGTGCCATTTGAGGTCAGTGGTTAATACAGAGTAACTGCTGAGTTTTACATTTGAAAGCACAGGCAAGCATCTTTCCCTCCAGCTATAACTACAGCTTCCTTGTTTTCTCACTCTCCCAAAGGCTCTTCTGCTCTCACACCCTTATGAAGAGTGCAGTATTTACTTTAAGGCAGCAAGAAGTTAGGATCAGCTAGTGCAGGTACAAGGCAGCAGCCTGCTGTGGAAGCAGGGGCAGCGTCACCCTTCTGGTCCTCCCCCCCATTCCACAGGAGAGCCTCAGTCAAACCAACCCAAACAGCCTGGCAGGCTATGCTTTAATTTCCTGGGTGAACCCAGCATTTCAGTGTCCACTGGCAGCAGGTCCTTTCCACTTCACAAACTACTAGGTAGGTACACACACCAAGTTTGGCAATCTGGACTGCAGATTACTGTTCTTCTTGTCCATGCCACAGTTTGACAGGCCATATGCTTTGTAAACTTTGGGGATTACTCAGTTTGAATGCTTCACTTCTATATCAGACTTACTTGTTTTACTTCCTCCCTCCCCCTCTCCTACATTCTTGGTTATCCTAGTCCCTGTCTCTTCCCACTACGCCAGGTAGCAGTGAAGCAGCTGCACAGCTGTGCCAGTATGTGGATCTGATTTCCAGAACGAGAAGCTGCTGGTGATTCCTGAATTAAAGTGAACCTACTGGGCAATTTACTAGTACAGTTGGCAATTTTCATTCAGTTCTAACAGACAGTGTTTGGTCAAATGTTTAATTTCTCAGTAAGATTTGTCCATGTAAGAGATAACATGGTATCTTCTGTTGGTAAGAAGTTCAGGTTTCACTGCTATGTCTTTTTCAGCCCAGCATGGTGCCCTTTTCCAAGTAAGTACTGAAGATGTACACAACTCAATTTGATAAGATTTATGAGACAACCCAGAAACACATTCATGCGATAAATCTGAGTTATTCTATGATAATCCAGACACACAACCATGATGAAGCTTTCGCTGTCACCAAAATCTTCAAGAGTACAATCACTATGCTCAGAAATGCCTCTGCACATTCACAGTGAAAGAATGTTTGGAAGTCAATGTGTTCAAACAACTAAGTGAAAGCTTTTATCTTTTTGTATACAAAAGAAGAGACGTTGGGGAAAAAACAGATACGAACTTCAAATAAATCCACAAGCTAGAAAAGGCAGACGTGAAAAGGCAAGGAACTCTAAACTGTTGCTTACATATTATCACTACATGCAAATGCAAGAGTTAAAATAGTACAAAGATGAACTGTTACATACATAGAGAAGAGAAAAATTACAGCAAAAGCCTAAAAAGTAGAAATTATGTCAACAATCCAAAATTTTAATATTCTGGGAAAACAACCATAGCTGTTGACTGAAAACCAAATGAGTTGCTAAACCACACTTGGAAGCGTGCTGAGCGTACGCTGCCGGGCTTTGATGTCAGAGAGCTGTAGGGGTGACCAGTGTGAGAAGAGACAATCAATTGCCCTGTGACAGCCATAGCCAGTTGCAGATAGCTCTCAAATCCATGCAAATAACCCACTCCTCCCCCAAATTTCCACCAGAAGGGCGCATGGTGCTTCTGCTCCAACTTGTGAGGGAAGACATAGAAGAGACAAAAGAGAAGCAACAGAGGAGATGCATCAGGAGACATTGCCCAGGACAGACCCGCTGAAAGGATGTTCTCCATACCAGAGCAAGGAGGGTCCCAAAGGTGCTGAGGCCCATGGAGGACCCACATCAGGGCACAGAATCTCCTCTCTCTGTCCTCCTACTCCCATGGAACTGAGACCTATGGCAATTCATCATAGCAGGAAAACCAACAGCACGAGCAGCAGAATAAAGTCCTGCACATGCCCTGATGTCTCACACCACCTGTTGCCTAAAGGAATTGGGATTGACCATGAGATGTGCATTGGGAAAACAAGGATAAATTAAACTACGAATGGGAAAAGAATGGTGTATGACAGAAGATGAGTTTGGAAAACGGGAAGGAAATGCATCACTTCTCTAAGTGATTAATTTCCCCCACAATCAATCATCAGAAGTTTGTATTAACAGGCAATAAGTTAAATTAAGAAAAACAAAACCCCCTGAGTTTAGCCTGTTTTGCACACAGCAGGATATCAATCCTTAAACCCATGGAATGATACAGATGCAAAAAAAGCTGCCTGTACAAACAAGAAAAATGCCCTCCTTGTAACTGGAGGATCAGTCTGGAGCATCACCTATGTTTAATGATAAATAAAGTTAATAGTTCTCAATCTGCTGGTAGATGTTTATGACATGAGATTTATATAATGCTAAAGGAGTTTGAGACAATGTCACATGCCCAAGAAGCTTTCAGCAGAGCACTTTACAGGTATGACACATGAAAGCATGAACGAACTGTGGTATCTTTAACCTTTAAGTCTGAATCAAGAAGCACGGTTCAGTTTGTGTACCAGCTTCAGTCACAGGTTTTCTTCCTAAATCAAAAAACCCCCAACAAACCTCAAAACAAACCTCAAACCATAGATAACTCCTCAGCAGCTTACACTTCTGTTTCTTTTCTCTTTCACATATGAGCACAAAAGCTCAAAAGTTTTACTGCTACTTGATCTACACACACAGCAAGTCTTACCTGCCTACTGAGCCAATTAAAACACTCAACATGAAGTCAACATAGATTTTGCCTCTGGATTTGCTAACTGCCTTGGAAAAGGTGTTCAAAGAGTAAATATTTAACTTAGTGTGTGCACCACCGCAGCTAGCAGTCACATGAAGAGGCCTGAGGCAGTAGGTGAAGGAGAAATAACCTGCTGTAAGGACAGAGTCATTGCCCTGCTTCCTCCGGTCCTCCTGGTGGTGACTTTTAAAACTGAAGGAACAGAACACTCTCCAACATGACAAAGGTAGAACAGTGAAGCCAAGACTACAGTATCTTCAGAAAAGATGTTTAACCTCTTGGAATCCAAACCTTTCCAACACAAACAGTTGTTCCCTACAATATGCAACTTCTGTACCCTTAAAATTCTGCATCCTCTGACCATAACCAATCCAGGCAGACAGCACATGAGAATAATGAGAATAAATGGCTGCAGGCCTTAGTGATGCAGCCAAAGGATAACAGAGACATAACATCCATGGAGTCACCTTCCACATCCAAGAAGTATTTTTTCTGACTATTAGAACTGTACTGCCAATGCAAACCTCTAAAGTGGAACCTGAACTGTATTAGTTAAACATAAAGAAATTTGATAACGTCATTTTCAATGCTCTCCTTCATAGTTATACACTTAGCTACCCAACATGGCAAAAGGCAATATAGCTTTTAAAGTATTTCAAATTGATCCAGCAGCTGCTTTACAAAAACTCGTCCAGGAATCTGAAAAAATGAAGCTAAGAGCCACACCCAAACACTGAGAAGGCTGTAGCCTTCTCTAATTTTGCACTGATTACCTGAATATCCCATGCTATTTACCAAATTATCATCTGAAAGACATGCATTTATCAGTTAATTAGCCCACTTAATGAACATTTATCAGTCCAAATGGAGAGAAATCTCTTACATCAACAAATCGATGAAATGACAGTACTCATTTACGGGAAACTTTTTCATTCTCAAATCCCAGATTTTCAAGCCAAGAACTGTCTTTTGTATCATCTCTCTCAACTATTCATACAACTATGTAATATTAAGGCAATTAATAGAAGTAGCAGATATGAAAACTAAAATATAAAAAGATTAAGTGGAGACCTTGTCAGAAGTAAAAGAGAACTGTACATGCCTCATAAAAATGCTAATCAAATAAACTTTTCCAATCCACTGTCAGGACAGTTCTCAACACAATGACAACTTGCTGAGGATGTCTTAGTGAGGACCTGGGACTAAGCACTCATGGTAGCAGGGCAGGATGATAACAGTCATCTCTAATCATAATCTCAATAAGCTTCCCTAATGGCACAACACAAACTTTTATATAATATATTTGGACACTAACTAAGAGGAATCCAAAAGTCTCTAGAAAAGCAGCTAAAATTAAAAATAAAGGTAGAAATTATTTCTAAACATTTCTTAGAGCTAAAATCAAAAAATTATATATTACAGAAATACACAGGAGCCTGTGTATTCTGGTCAAATGGTTTTTAGAGACTATCTGCAGACAAAAACCTGCGATGAACACTAACGCTCTAAAAATATTTTCCAACCATCCTTTATTGACAGCACCATCTCCATCTAAAGAACAAATTACAGAGGATAACATTTGCAGAACTTCAAAGTCCTTGTCCTCTGTCATACTTAAAAGCTTCACTACTTTCAGAAGTTCAGTTGATACACCTCTAAATATTTACGAAAAGTAATCAATAGAAGATGTTAAGAAGTTAAGAACTAAGAGTTTAACAGAAACACCTAGAACATTGCTATGTATCACAAGATCCAGTAATAGAATAGGTTTTTGAGATGCCTTAAAGTTTTATCACAATTTTGATGGAAAAAGAGAAAAAAAGAAAAGAGGCAAATGGTATGACACAACATCTCTACAGAAGTCACAAGTGTATTTGTCCAGAATAATGCATTAACTCAGACATCTTTTCAAGATTTGCAACTTTTAGCAAGCAGAAAGAAGCTTGGGACCCCAGAATTTCTACAAAGAGCATGTTACTAGACTTAGTCTGAGTCTAGACAGTAACTTCCACAAGATCTTCACAAACTACCACATCTAAAATCACAATCACAAATACTCAGTGCAGCTATCAGCCAAAACTTGAACATTAACTTCATGCCAGCTTCTCCTACCAAAATAGTTTGTATGGCACCACTTGTTAAAGGAACAAGAATTCACAAACCACTCTTCAAAACCAAAAAATATTTCGTCACATCTAACAACTGCACCTGGATAACTAATCCTAAAGACTGCAGGTACTCTTCATCTGACTGTGTTGCCAACACTTGAATTTGACCAGGAACCTACAAGCCACTCAGCTTTCCAAATCAACTGATGCACATAAGGCTGTACCCAAATGCACAAAGGTAGGCAAACTGCATCCTTCTTCCCATCAAAACATCAATAACAATTTCAGTGATGCCTGAAATACAGTGTGACAGTGTTGGAAAAAAAATTACAGCATTGCTGCATCTTACAGTATTTCTAGCAGTGTCTTTAAAAATCAAAGAGAAACTTGCTTTGTGTATGCCTAGCATGTTTAAAATACATATATTCTTAGTTTCTGGTTACACAGAATTGCTAAAATTGCTAAACAAACATAGGGCTTAAAATACAAAAATACAATTATTGCAAGATGGACTGATTTTATCATTAATGGACATATCTCTATTAAACATTTATCAGAATGATGCTTTGGTGATACAAACTTGCAGAAGTTCCTAATATTTATTCTTTGATTGCAAATAATTTGATTATACTTTATTTATTGCGCATTGTAAGCAAATATTCACCAAAATTTTCACTTATTTCTTGTCTTGATTTGATATTACACTTATGCTTATTTTCCATGCACCATCTTAATAAATATCCTTTTCTGCTTCTTGGCTCACTGAGACATTGGAATTTATTTGGGTGGATTGGCAAAATCTATTTAAATATCTATTTAAATAGTAAGCAGGTTAGGATACAATGGGAATCTCGACAAAAGACTAAAAGCAAAAAACATTGGTTTATTGTGATATTTGTTGAGTATTTAATTACAGATATTTACTTTTTACATAGATTACAGATCTATGCTTTCTTTCTTTTACACAAGGAGATCACAACAATGAAGAGAAGCTTCAGAAGAACTAAGGAAGCATTCACCAATGACTTTGGATCCTATACAAATAGTTACCCTAATCTTAGTACCATTAACTGTCTTCAGACTGGTAGTTCACCTCAAATCCTCTTAAAAATCCCTCCATACGTAGCTAAACGTCTGTGCAGTTTTCAGCACAGACACCTTTCTGCTATCAAAGGAGCATGGCCTCTCTAAGTGACTGAAGGATTTCTGCCATCTCAGCAACAAACTGAAGTGTTCCAGTTCCACTGTGCACCTGGATAAGGTGAGCAAGGAATCTCAGATTAGCTGCCAACGGTTTAGCTACATTTTGCTTACTGCTACTAAGTATTTTTGAATTATACTCTAAAGATCAGGACAAGCAGTAGGGTACAGACCTAACAGAAGACAACAATAAGGAGCACAAGAAACTGTACTGCCAAGAAGAAGCAACACACAGCACTGAACCCCCTTATTCACCTTAAAGACTCCTATACATTCAGATCTACCCAGAAGAATCCTCTTGTGCCACAGGAAGATGTTCACAACATACACAGTTCCAAGACCTTAATATTTCTGGCATCCTTGTCATCCATGACCACATGGGAGTGCCTTTGCTGCTGCACTCACATCATTCAGCTGCATGACAAATTGCCAAAGTCCATTGAAAGCTGAGCCTGTACTGAGGCTGAGCCACCAGACAGGAGACCTGTGGAAACAACATTGCTGCATACTTGGTATCTGCCCAATCAAGCAGTCTGACAGTGCCTAACAGCTTGAATTGTCTAAAAGTGACTACAACATTCCACTTCAACTTAGTATGAACTAACTCAAAATCCGCTTAACAAAAGAATCATTCTTCCTGAGCTTTCATTACTTCCCTGCTCTTTTCAGCACCACGAACCTAGGAAAGTCTGTCCCAAGCCAGTGAACCCATTCATCACTTTCTCCTAAAAGTAATTAGTTGCAACTTTCAAGATGCCAGAAATGGAGAACTTTGGAGTGCAACACTCAGAGAAACACAATTTACAAAGCTCTTGGAGAACTGAGAAGCTAAAATGTTCTTCCAGAAGTCCTAGAACTTGTATATTGTTGGTGTGGGAGACATGAGGTAGCAAACATCCCAACCCTCTGCCTGCCCAGTTTTCACTGTACCAACATTTAGAGGTCATGCCAATCCACCTGTCTCAGCCCTTTTTTAGAGTCAGATGCCCCACATATCAGATGATGACAGTTGCAAAGTGCAAAGAGTCATTACACTGAAAGTAGCAGTGACAGAGGCATCTCTGACCACACTCACCGATGGCAAATGTTATAGGTAAAAGTTAAGTTACGTTAAATTAGGGTATAGTTCAATTATATTGTATTAATTATGTTATATTAATTGTATTATGTTAAGGGGAGGGCTGATTAGAATGTTCTAGGACAAGGCTCCAGGGTTTGGTGGAAGGGCGGTCTGGCGGGGTAAGGCGAGGTTGAAGACGGATTGGATGGAAGATCTGACCAATCATTTGAAGCCCTGCAGAAACGATTGGTCCAGAATGAACGGCGTTAAAGACCAATGAGAAGCCTGGAAATGGACCAATCACCATGCGGATCCAAAACGGACCAATCCTGGACTCAAAGGGGGCTATAAATGGGGGATGTTCGGTTGGGTCGGGGTTCTTTTTTTGGAGACTTGTTTTGTGGGGAGAACCCAGTGCACTTGGGGTTAGCGCACTGTTCTGGTTTTGGCTCGCTGTGTGGGTGCCTGGGCTTATCCTGGGTACTCTGTTCCTTGCAGCTGTTTTAATAAACGAGAACCTCTTTCTCCAGAGAAAGTTTGGCCTCGTTCCTATTCATAACAGTAAACACATTATTGGAGAAGGTCTTTCTCTAAGAGAATAATCAGCTGAGGTTCTTGCTGCATAAGTTTGTAAGAGCACAGACTGTTACCCTTAATACGCAAAACAGCCACCAGGACTGGTGACAAGGCTTGTAATATTAAACATAGTAAAAAAACTATACTTGAAAATTGTACTTTCACAGGCAGCACATTCAAACTCAGCAAGGTCTGCTTTGCAGCATCAGGCTTCTCACACGCTTGGCTGCCCATGCAAGAAGTCTGCCTAACAGCATTAAGGTACCAACTTCAAAACATCAAAACATTTCTCTGGTAAAAAAATCCCCAAAGCTGTTTGTACCCAAGATGTGTCACAGCTGGTGATGATGGCTTAGTTCTTAATAAAACTGCGAATATGCCAAAAGCTCTGTGAACTGAACACCATGTGGACGTATGGAAACATTAAGTCACTGGAGTGTGACTCCAGTGGAGTGGGCTATATGTAAAAAAGCCCAGAAAAGACAGACTCCGTTCTATAACAAATTGTAAATTAGTGGTAAACTCAGCTCGTCGATAAAATACAAAATTAAAAGAGGGGTGGGTTCATCAGGTACATATTCGCCTCAACTACTGAAAATACTTAGTATTCTTGAGCCCATCTGCTAGGCGTAGTTGTATCTATTAAGACAATTCTAGAAGAAAATTATGTAACACTCATGAATTACTCACAGGAGATACAAACCCTTGGAAGGTCATGAACCCACCCCAAAGTCTAGCTTTCCAGAATGTTACACTGTAGTGCATTCATGTCTTTATCGGGCACGGATCAGACAAAGCAAAACACTCCACAGCCCCTTTATTTATGAGTACAGAATCAAAAAGGCTGGAAAAGACTTCCCAGTCTTCCAAGACTTCATACTCTCTAAACCATATCATATCACAAAGTGCCACCTCCACTCCTTTTGTGGACACTTCTAGGGAAGATGCCTCTGCCATGGCGATGCCATTTTGGACACAGAACTCTGCAATCACAAATGACAGCTGTCTCTGCTGACACTGGAAACTCAAAGCTTCCATCACAGTAGGAAGCCATTACAAGAAACACTGTCTAGACATAGAACAATTTATACACTACTTATTTAGTTATTTTTTCCTCAATAAATATTTTGCCTGTATCTTCTATATAATTATCATCACATATAATTATATTAATTATATATTTAATCATGATATAGTTATATTACATAGAAAAGTGATACTTGGTAGTATTTATACTGCTCATAAATAATCGATACATTTTTATAAAATTTAGAAATAATTATATTTATTAAAATGTAAACCGGATATTTATTATAATCCAATCTATATGTAAAAAATAGAATTTACATGCTAGAAAACGAAGTGCAAATTATACTGGATAAAGAAACTAAAATTAAATTTTTTATCAGACTAAATTAGTACAGAAATTCAGAGCTGATTTTCCTGCGCATTTCACATGGTGAAACATGCAGGCAGCTAAGAGGTTTATGGCATTCACCACTCGCTCAGAAAACGAAACCATGACAGAAACGGGCGATGCCTACTGGCAGCGCCAGCAAACTACTGGGAACAGCCCGTACGCGGAAAACAATCTCCACCTTCCCGAGCTGTGAAGACGGAGTAAGTTTCGTTTCGCGTTACGACAGAGAAAAAGAACCGAAAGGACACGCGACAGAGCAAAGGCGCCGCCAGACACGGTATTTAAATGGCAGCCACGGCTGCAGACGGGAAACGGCGCTCATCGCCGATACTTTGGACAACAGAAACAGAGCCACAGAACCATCTCGGTTGGAAGCGACCTGCGAGACCCCCGAGCCGGCGCTGTGACCGGGCACCAAGCACCGCGTCAGCTACAAACGCCCTCCGGAGCGCGGCACCGCGCCCGCCGCCGCCGCTCCCCGCGCGGGGGCGCTGGGGGGCCGCCCGCTGCCTTCCCGCCCGCCGCCAGGGGCTGCTCCCGCCGCCGCCCCGCACCGGCCTCTCGGGCTGCGGGAGAAAGGCGACGGCGACGGGGCGGCCGCGGGCTCTCCGCCATGGCCGCCCACCTATCCCGGCAACAAAGCTGGCGGGCAGGCGGCGGGCGCGGCGGCCCCCGAGTAGGCTGTGACACCCCCGCCCCGCCCCAGCCGCCCCCCAGCCCCAGCGCCTCAGGGACGGACGCTCACTCGTGAAACAACGCCACCGACGCGCCCGCCCTGCCGCGTACCTGGCAGACGGCGCTGCGGAAAGCGCGGTAGTTGTCCTTGCCGTAGCTGAGCACTTTCTCGTCCGGGTCCGCCTGCTCCCGGCGCCGGTCGAAGAGGAACACGGTGCGGTCCCCGTTGCCGCGAGGGGTCAGCAGCGCCGGCCTGCGAGATGCGCGGCTGCCTCCCGCCGCTGCTGCCATGTTGGGGAGCTGAGAAGACTGAAACCGTCCTGCAACGATGGCGGCAGCGACGGCTACTACTGCCGGGCCCGCCAGCGCCCCCGCTCGGCAAAATATGTCCCGGCAGGGGAAGGAGGAGGCGGAGCCGGCCCGGAAGCCGGGGAAGGAGGCGCCGTGGAGGCCCGGAAGGAGAGGGTGGGAGTTAGGGAAGGAGAGGGATGGTGGTGGCTGCGCTGCCGGCCGTGCGGAGTGGTGCGAGGGGGCGCGGGGCAGGCGGGTGGGAAAAGCCTGGCGACAAAAGCGCCACTTCGGCGGTGTGATATCGGAATGAGTTAGCGCCCTCCGCGTCGTTCCACTTCCGCCGCCGGGTGGAGCAGCAGCGGGATCGGGATCGTCATCGTCATCGGGATCTTCATCTTCGCCGTAGAAAGCGCAGGCGGGGAGGGCCATGGTAGCGCGTACTGCGCCCGCGTTCGCCGCCCGGCGGCCGTTGCGCGCGTCGCGAGCGGGACCGGCGGGCGCGCTCCCGTCACCGGGCAGCGGCCAGGGAGGGACCAGAGGTGTGAAGTCCCGCTTCGTCTGCCGTAAAATGAAGCGGCCAGTCTGGATCCCAACGGTGTTGTTTTACATAATCACAGAATCTCAGAACGGTCAAGTTGGAAGGGACCAGAGTGGGTCACCTGGTCAAATCTGTGCTTAAAGAGAGTCATCCCAGAGCAAAGAATTGTGCCCAGATGGTTCTTGAGTTCTCCCCCACTCTCTCTCCAGTGGGGGAGACTCCACAACCTCTCTGGACAATCTGTTCCAGTGTGCAGTCACCTGCACAGTAAAGCTCTTCCTCTTGTTCCGGTGGAGCTTCCTGTGCATCAGTTTCTGCCAGTTGCCTTATGTGCTACTGCTTAGAACGACGGACGAGAGCCTGGCTCCATCCTCTTGGCACCACTCTTTAGATATGTGCACATATTGGTGGGGTTGTTTCTTACTTGTCTCTTCCTGAGGCTAAACAGGCCCAAATCTGTCCTTGTAAGAGAAGTGCTCCAGTCCCTCAATTGTCTTTGTTACCTTCCGCTATATTCACTGCAGGAGATCCATGTATTCTACTGAGGAGCCCAGAACTGGACATGGAACACCAATTGTGGCCCCATTGGGGTTGAATAGAGGAGTAGGATCACCTTCCTTGACCTGTTAGTGATGCTATCTTCCTAGTGTATCCCAGGATCCCTTTCTTGGCCACAAGGGGACTGCTGGCTCATGGACAGCTTGTTGTCCACCAGGATCACCAGGTCCTTCTTTGCAGAGCTGCTTTGCAGCAGGTCGACCCCCAGTTTGTGCTGGTACAGGGTGTTATCCTTCCCATGCCAGAACCTGTGTGTACCTTGGTTAAACTTCAGAAGGTTCTTTGTCCATTTCTCCACCCTGTTGAGGTCCTTCTGAAGCATGGCACAGCCCTCTGGGGTATCAGCCACTCCTCCTAGCTTTGTGTTACTAATTTGCTGAGGAGGCCTCTGTCCCTTCATCCAAGTCATTGATGGACAAATTAAACAGTACTGGACCCAATATTGAGTTTTGGGGGACAACACTAATGACAGGCCTCCAAATATACCCTGTGCCACTGATCATGACCTTCTGGGATCTGCCAGTCACCTAGTTTTCAATCTACCCCACTGTCCACTCATCCAACCCTCACAAAAGTGTAGCTGCTTCTGTTCCAAGGAGTCTTGATTTTGAGGAAAGGATTGTGATGGCATGTAGTGGAGGTTTGTAAATCAGTAGAGGTGACAAGTGAGTAACAAAAAATCTTGACTTTTGAACACTTCTAAGGTATTCGGATGTCCAACCTCAACCTCTCCTGGCACAGCTTGAATCTATATCCTCTTGTCCTGCCGTTTGTGTTTTGGGAGAAGAGACTGGCCACCACATGGCTACAGCCTCCCTTCAGGTGGTTGTAGAGAGAGATAAGGCCTCCCCTGAGCCTCCTGTATTCCAGGCTAAACAACCCCAGCACCCTCAGCTTTTTCTCATAAGACTTGTGTGTCACATCCTTCACCAGCTCCATTGCCCTTCTCTGGACACACTCCAGCCCCTCAATGTCCTTGTGTAGTGAGGGGCCCAAACAGAACACAGGATTTGAGGTGTGGCCTCACCAGTGCCCAGTACAGGGTAGACTGTCCTGCTGGCCACGCTGTTGCTGATCCAGGCCAGGATGCCACTGGCCTTCTTGGCGACCTGGGCACACCCTGGCTCATGTTCAGCTGCTGCCAACCAGCACCCCCAGGTCCTTTTCCACTGGGCAGCTTTCCAGTGACTCTTCCCCAAGCCTCTAGCACTGCCCGGGTTGTTGTGACACAAGGGCAGGATCCAGCACTGGGCCTTGTTGAACCTCAGACCATTGACCTGAGCCCATTGATCCAGCCTGTTCAGATCTCTCTGCAGAGTCTTCTTGCCCTCCAGCAGATCAACAGTTCTGCACATCTTGGTGCAAAGTGACTAAGGGTTCACTTGATCCCCTGGTTTGTCAGTGAAGATACTGAACAGGACAGGCCCCAGCACCGAGCCCTGCAGAGCACCGCTTGTGACTGGCCATCATCTGGACGTAACTCCACCATTCTCTGGGCCCAGTTAGACTACAAGAAAGCAAATTGCATAGTGGAACTGAGCAGTGTGGAATTTTGTGAGAATGAAGAGCATTTGTGCTGAGCAGTTAGGACAGGAAGGGTCTCTTGAGAGTTTTTATATAGGCTGTGACTCTGAACCCCTGTAAATGATGACTTGATAAAATTTGGAAGAGTGTGTCAAACTTGTTACTTTATGAGTTCATCAAACAAAATTTAGTTTCACAGTGTACTGGAGACAGCACTTCCATTTTGGAATGCCTAGTGCTTTGAGAAAAAAAAACTTGATGAACGATTTAATCTAGTTTCAAAAATAATGTTGCAAGGAGGAAGGGATGTTTCTGCCTGAAATGCAAGCACCGAATTTACATGAAAATAAATTCCTCACCTTTCAGCCTATCTCCAAGCTGGTTTAAAGAGTGCCTGCAGTTGCAAAGTTTTCATTTTGCAGTATGTTCTTGTTCTTGTTCTTGTTCTTGTTCTTGTTCTTGTTCTTGTTCTTGTCCTTGTCCTTGTCCTTGTCCTTGTTCTTGTGGGTGACTTCAACCTACCAGTCATCTGCTGGGAACTTAATACAGCATTAAAGAGGCAGTCCAAGAAATTCTTAGAATGTATGGAGGACAACTTTTTGTTGCAGCTGGTGGGTGAACCCACCAGGGGAGGGACTATGTTAGATCTGCTGTTTGCAAACAGAGATGGGCTGGTGGGAGATGTGGTGGTTGGAGGTCGCTTGGGGCAGAGTGATCACGAAATAATAGAGTTCTCAATATTTAGTGAAGTCAGGAAGAGCACCAGTAAAACTGTTGCATTGGACTTCCGGAGGGCAGACTTTGGCCTGTTTAGGAGACTTATTCAGAGCGTCCCTTGGGAAGCAGTCCTAAAGAACAAAGGAGTTCAGGAAGGGTGGGCATACCTCAAAACAGAGATCTTGAGGGCACAGGAACAGACCATCCCTGTGTGCTGAAAGAGCAGTCAACGGGGTAAACGTCCAGCCTGGCTGGGCAAGGAGGTTTTGGAGGAACTTAAAATAAAAAGAGGATGTATCAGCGTTGGTAGAAGGGTCAGGTCTCTAAGGAAGTATTCAAGAAGGCTGCTAGAGCATGCAGGAAAAAAATTAGGGAGGCCAAAGCTCAGTTTGAACTTAGAATGGCAACTTCTGTAAAGGATAATAAAAAATGTTTTTACAAATATATTAATGGTCGAAGGAAAGGTAAGACCAACCTTTGTTCTTTATTGGACAAAGGAGGGAACTTAGTATCTGAAGATGAGGAAAAGGCAGAAGTGCTTAATGCCTATTTTGCCTCAGTTTTTAGTGGGAAGATGACTTGCCCTCAAGACACCTGCCCGCCTGGGCTGGTTGATGGTGACAGGAAGCAGAATGGTCCCCCCATTATCCAAGAGGAGGCAGTCATAGAACTACTGAAATGCTTAGATGTTCATAAATCTATGGGACCAGACGGGATCCACCCCAGAGTAATGAGAGAGCTGGCAAATGAGCTTGCAAAGCCACTCTCCATCATTTACCAACAGTCCTGGCTCACTGGTGAGGTTCCGGATGACTGGAAGCTGGCCAATGTGATACCCATTCACAAAAAAGGTGCAAAGGAAGATCCTGGTAATTATAGACCAGTCAGCCTAACGCAAAATTTACAAGATGGCCAGGGTATCAGACCCAGCCAGCATGGATTTAGGAGGGGTAGGTCATGTTTGACCAACCTGGTCACCTTTTATGACCAGGTAACCTGCCTAGTGGATGCAGGGAAGGCTGTAGATGTTGTTTACATGGATTTCAGCAAGGCCTTTGACACTGTCTCCCACAGCATACTCCTAGACAAGCTGGCAGCCCGTGGCTTGGACAGGAGCACTCTTTGCTGGGTTCAGAACTGGCTGCATGGCCAGGCCAGAGGGTGGTGGTGAATGGTGCTGCATCCAGCTGGTGACCAGTCACCAGTGGTGTCCCTCAGGGATCTATGCTGGAGCCAGTTCTGTTTAATATTTTTATTGATGACATGGATGAGGGCTTAGAGTCCTTTATTAGCAAATTTGCAGATGACACTAAGCTGGGAACGTGTGTTGATCTGTTAGAGGGACAGAGGGCTTTGCAGAGGGACTTGGAATGGTTGGATGGATGGGCAGAATCTAATGGGATGAAGTTCAATAAGTCCAAGTGCCGAGTCCTGCACTTTGGCTACAATAACCCCCTGCAACGATATAAGCTAGGAACGGTGTGGCTGGACAGTGCTCAGGTGGAAAGGGACCTGGGGGTGCTGGTTGACAGTCGGCTGGACACGAGCCAGCAGTGTGCCTGGGGGCCATACAGGCCAGTGGCATCCTGGCCAGTATCAGGAACGGTGTGGCCAGCAGGAGCAGGGAGGTCATTCTTCCCCTGTACTCAGCACTGGTGAGGCCTCACCTGGAGTATTGCGTCCAGTTCTGGGCCCCTCACTTTAGGAGGGATGTTGAGATGCTTGAGCGTGTCCAAAGGAGAGCAACGAGGCTGGTGAAAGGCTTGGAACACAAGCCATATGAAGAACGACTGAGGGAGCTGGGGTTGTTCAGCCTGGAGAAAAGGAGACTCAGGGGTGACCTTATCACTCTCTTCAGCTTCCTGAAGGGTGGCTGTGGTGAGCTGGGGGTTGGTCTCTTTTTCCAGGCAACAACAGACAGAACAAGAGGACACAGTCTCAAGCTGCGTCAAGGGAGATACAGGCTAGAATTAAGGAGGAAGTATTTTACAGAAAGAGTGGTCAAATACTGGAATCACCTACCCAGGGAGGTGGTAGAGTCGCCATCCCTCGAAGAGTTTAAAAAAAGACTGGATGTGGCACTTGGTGCCATGATCTAGTTGAGGTGTTAGAACATGGGTTGGACTCGATGATCTTAAAGGTCTCTTCCAACCTAGAATTTCTGTGATTCTGTGATTCTGTGATGTTTTGTCCTTGAACAACTGAATAATCATTTTAATCCTTGTGAAAAATAATGTCTTATCTTGAAAAAGGAATTTATATTCATCTACCATATTTTAAGGTCAGGTATCATGTTATTTTTCAAAATTAATAGTAACAGTAGGGTAACCAATAATTTGTTCTTCTGGGAATTTGATATTTCAGATGATGGTCAGGAAAGTGGGATTTTTTTTTGTGTGTGTGCAAAGATGTATTTATTGTTATATCCTATGTGTATTTAATTTTTTTTTTTTTTTTGTTCAAGGAATAAATTAAATGCCTGATTTCTTTATTTTTATTGAGGGCAAATATTAACTAAGTTCCAGGACTAGACATTTTTAGATAGTAAATATTTTGTATACACATAATGAAAAATGCAGTTTTTTTCACTAGAAGAAAGTGCACAGCCTCTCTAGTAGCTTGTTGCAGTGGCACAGTCTATTGAGTGATACTGGATGCTACTGCCTACAGATGCCTTGTAGGTGCAATGCTACCAATTCCAAATGATCCAACAAAAAGTGCTGTTCCTCCTTAAGGTAACAAAGGTTTTACATGTAAGAAGAAGTGGTATCTTGGATTTAGAAGTCTATTACTGTTCCAATAAAACACTATTGATGCTATGAATGCAATGATTTTTAAGATCATGTCTGAAGAAATCCCTCCAATCACGCTCTTACAAGATTGGGATCGAATATGTAATTCTCTCCTGTAAAATGTGTAAGAAATAGGAAAACTTGATAAATATATTGTCACAGGTAACAAAAGTTTTACATGTAAGAAGAGGTGGCATCTTGGATTTAGAACTCTATGGACCTTTGACCTGGCCTGTTAGAAAAAATACCTTAGTGAGAACCCCTGAGGTGTGAAACAAAAGAACATCATTATTTGAGTCACTGAGGTGTGAAACAATAGCATCACTATTCAAAAAACCAAACCATCTGAGAGACAGAAACCAAATCATGGAATTAAACAATTAATTATCATAACATGAAAACAAAGATAGATATAGAGAAGTGGGTTACTGAAGTGCTATCTAGTAAATTTTTTTTATTTGCTTCTCAGTAACTTGACAAAAATTAGTGAGCAAATAAAGTGACAAAATTTGTGAAACACAATCTACTTAGTCAAGTTGAGAGGACTGTAAACACAGTCCATGGTTCTGAAATACCTGACTGATGTGCTAAAAGATTTAGTTAAATTTTAAAAATCAAAGGCAACTGAGAGAGATGGTGCAGAAGGGGGAGGGACAACAAACCATTAGTTCAACCTCCTGCGGTCCAAATTAAGTCTGTCAGCTGGGCTTTGTGAGTAAAACTCATGTAGATTCTCACAGTTCATTTTCATTAAGAAAAATACGAAGTGACGTGCTCGTTAAAATCCAGTAGAAATAAAGGCTCTGATGACTACAGATGGGCTATAAATAGTTGTGGAGAGCATGCCTAAGAGGAATAGGATTATAAAACAAAGAAAGTATTATGTTAAAAGTATAAAAATAGGAAAGATAATCAGGACCTTCTAGTATACCTCACAAAGAAAGAAGGAACATGGAGTTATATTAAGAAACATGCAGAACAGACAGGAAGATCTACTCTTCATAAAACATTGGATTGAGCTATGAAATATGTAATGAGAATGCATAATTTAGTGAAGTTTAAAACAATTTTTTCTTTCTATGAATAGAAAAGAGATAAAGGACTAGAAAAATGAAGAATTAAATTATTCCCGATAGATATTCATATCATATACTTTGGCCTTAGAATAAAATATCCAAATATTACTGAGTAGGAAGAGTTTAAGTTGGAAAGCAAGTTATTCCATATCTGATCATTGTAGTGTTTTGCACTATTTTTGAAAGACATATTTGGAAGGAGGACACCACACTAGATGGATACTTGTAGGATTTAGACTGTCAGCTCTCCTAGGATTGTCATGTAACTGTTTGAGGGAAACCATGGCAATAGCAGGGAACTTCTCTGAAAAGCTCAGCAAGAAGCTGCTCTCAGCAAGAAGCTCTTGTCATTCACCTCTGACAAGGGCAAATGAATACAGCCAAATATTCAGTGGTCATGAAATAAGTTGGATGGCAATCCACTGCACCTTGTGAGTTCCAGAGTCAACTCTCTCATGGAAAACTAATAAGGATGTATCAAACCTTAAAAAATTTCTTTCTCTGTAGACAAAGAATGATTCTTGAACAAATACATGAGAACATGTATTGGGAGAAAACAATTTTTAATTTGTGAAAAGGCTGTTGCAGTATAAGATTTATGTCTTCAAGCATTACTGTTCTAATAAAACACTGTTGATGCTGTGAATGCAACGATCTTTAAGATCATGTCTGAAGAAATCCCTCCAATCACACTCTTAAAAGACTGGGATCAAAGACATAATTCTCTCCCATAAAATGTGTAAGAAATAGGAAAATTGATAAATACGTTGTCACAGAGAAGATCCTGCCTCATATGTAAGACCCTGTGCTTTTCCATTCAAATTGCTCTTGCTGTTCTGTGGTCTTAGCTGAGTGTCTTCCAGGTGTTTTGTAGCTGAGCATTTTTTTGAAGGCTGCTTCCTCCTTTTTCTCTTCCAATTACCTTGCTTTTAACGGTCTTTTTTACACTCTTCTTTTTAACCCTTTCCCTTCCCCTGGCTGCTTTCTTCTGAATGTTCAAGGAGTGTTTTCATCACAAGCTCCAGTAGCAGTGGCACCATGGACTCTAAGAAAGCCTGGGCAACTCCAGTTGACTGCTTAGTTATTTGTCACATGTTTCTGCACGGCATTGCCTCATACTCTGGATTTTGGGATAGTCACACAGTAACCATTGCCCTGTCTTTGTCACTATGGGTGTGTTTTGCCATGCAGAAATTCTTCAAGCATGTATAAGCACAGTTTTTGTTGTAGCACTGTGGTAGGTTGATGCTGGCTGGATGCCAGACACTTACCAAAGCCAGTGTCTCACTCCCCTCTGCAGCTGGGCAGGGGGGAGAAAATGCAATGAATTCATGGGCTGGGATAAGGCCAGGGAGAGATCGCTCACCAAATACAGCCACGGGCAAAACAGACTCCAATTTGGGATATTAATTAAATTTATTACTAACCGAACCCAAGCAGGTAAGAAGTAAAATGAAAAGTAAGATAAACCTTAAAAACACCTTCCCCCCACACTTCTCTCCTTCCCAGCTCTACCTCCCCCCCTCAGTGGCATAAGGAGACAGGGAATGGGGGTTTACAGTCAGTTCATCACACGTTATTCCTGATGCTGATCAGTCCTTCTCCTGCTCCAGTATGGGGTCACTTCCACAGGAAACAGTTCTCTGCAAACTGCTGGAATGTAGGTCATCTTTTCACAGTGTGCAATCCTTCAGGCACAGCCTACTCAAGTGTGGGCCCCCCACAGGGTCACTATGAAACCTGCTCCAGTGTGGGCTCTTCTCTGCACAGGTCCCTGGCAGGAACCTATTCCAGCATGGGCTTCCCATGGGTTCACAGCCAAGTCTTGGGCATCCACCTGTTCTGGTGCTGGTCTCTTCCATGGGCTGCAGGTGGATCTCAGCATCCCCGTGGACCTTCATGGGCTGCAGGAAGACAGCCTGCTTCAGCATGGTTCTCACCATGGGCTGCAGAGGAATCTCTGACTTGGAGCACCTCCTTGCCTTCCTTTTCCACTGACCTTGGTGTTAACAGGGTGTTCCTCTCCCATATTCTCACTCTGCTCTTCTCTGGCTACAATTTCCGCTGTATAATAACCTTTAATTCTGTCTTCTTAAATATTTTATCACAGAGGTGTTGCCAGCATTTCTGATTGGCCCAGCCTTGGCCAGCAGCACATCCATCTCGGAGCTGCCTTGGACATTGGCTCTGCTGGAGATGGAGGAATCCTCCAGCAGCTTCTCACAGAAGCCACCCCTGTAGTCCCACTGCTACCAAAACCTGGCCATGCAAACCAAATACAAGCACACACAAAAGACAGATGGTAATTAAGGAGCTTCTAGGCTAAGTATTTGTGTTCTCAGAATCCATAATAAAAGACCTGAGGAGTAGCTTCTGCAGAATCAAGCCATCTAGCAATTGCTGGAAGAGATCCTCATTAATGCTGAATTGTCATTCCTTGATTTCTTGTTTATACCTTTACAATTCTATATCTTTCAAGGGAGTGATTTTCTCTTAAAATACCTAAACTTGCCTGAACCATGCAACCTGTGACTGCTTTCTTGTCTTGTGTGACTCAACTCTTCAGCTTTTCTTATGACTTTGTTATGAGTGATGGCCTAACCTTTGGGAGGGGGAAGAAGATGATAAGTCGCTACCCAGCAGTAGTCAAGCAGACCCCATTGTTTGGTGTCCACTCTGCATTTCAAATGTAATGTAATTTCCATTGCTAATCAAGACCTTCCAGATAATTAGAACTAGTAACTCCAGAAGCTCTTTACCAGGCAGAATAGTGAATGCCTTTCAGCTGGGCATACCAGTTGTCATGCATGACTGTGCTAGTGTTCAGCGTTCTCAGAACCACATAACATCTACCAATACAAAGGCATGCACTGTTCTGAATCCCTGGATCAAAATAAAATAAAATGACATACATCTTGCTTGTTTCAAAATACTTATACACATTCCATCACCTTTCCTTTTGCTTTGGAGTCTTGCCAGACCAATAAATGTTTCTTTAGAGGTGAAGTTAGAGTAACAGACGTCCTTTTAAATCTTTGCCTTGTGCAAAGGGTTCTTGAAAGAGACTAAAATGCTTATCAGGTCACTGCCAGTTAAAACTGGTCTCATGCATGAGGTGGTAGAGAAAACAACATACAGACCACACATCACAAAGGCTCCTTGTTATCGTGAAGCTGTTGATAAGAACTTCTGTAATGGAGGGACAGTGCAACCAATCACCCTGCAGACAGACAAGTGATCCTGTCTACCTCAGGCAAATACTGGGACTGGTAGACCTTTATGAACCAGAGTTCACAAAAGGTCCACTCTCCAGTGGGCAGCAGTGGATAACAGAGCTGACATCTGTCATGTCTAGAAAAATCCTGTAAACAGATCAAGTCCTACCAAAAAAAAAGAAAAAAAAAGGCCTGCAAAATTAGGAGTTTCCTCAGGCTGAATGTTAGGACTCTGTGAATCTCCTGATAGAGAGCTAAAAATGCTGAAGATGTCAGTGCACATCCTTTAGATATGATATTGGCTAAGATATTGATAGTCCCTCATCCAATGGGGGACACTGAGGCCTTCGTGTCTTCTGTGCTTCTTCCATTTCTAAAAAAGGGATGAATACCATCAAAACTTCCAACAAGCACCTAAAATGTAAAATCCTGATGAAGATTCAATGGCCCTATATGATGGAGAGCTTTGCAAGCAAAAAGGACTCAATGATACATGATTTCATCATACCAGAATATTTTCACAGCCAAAAATCTGTAGACAGGAAGATTGAAATATTGAAAAATATTGAAATATTGAAAAAACAGGTAAATTCCCTGTTCTGTACTACTGCCAAAAGAGGAAGGTTATCTGGCTCTGAAGGACACATTAAGGTTTCCAGTATTAAGCAAACAAGAGCACCCTGAAGAAGAATGGAAAGATTATATATATATAGTCTCTTCAGAGATTGCAGCGCTCAAAATACTTGTATACCATATAACATGTAATTAGCAATGAATAGGCAATACCCTTGTTAACAAAATTTCCATTGCTTTACAGTCATTTAGCATGAGACCAGAGTTTTCCTTTTTTACTAGAGCATTGCACTGAGGGTGTTGCCCATGTTAGTGAAAAGGGAATGTCTTCAGCTATTGACTTTTTCTTCTTCCTTACTGTTTCAAAAAAGAACATAAAAAATATAGTTTTTTTTTAATTCTACCACTAAAGTTGGAGCAGGGATGAGAGCTCCCATAAAAGGCCAGAGCCGGCAAGCTATTGGAAATATTACAGAGCCACAGAGCACAAATTGTTACTCAGCTCAGAACTAAAGGCTTGCATAGGCATGCCGTGCTTTATTGTTGGCAAAATCAGTGAAGAGAATTGCAGAAGCCTCATATAAAACACTGCAAAGCTAAAGCCTGAGCAGGCACAGGTTGCAGCAGAGGAGGTTTCAATTGGCTATTAGGAAAATTTCTTCACAGCAGGAATTGTCAAGCATTGGAACAGGCTGCTCAAGGAAATGGTTGAATCACCAGCCCTGGAGGCATTTTTAAGTCATGAGGATGTGGCACTCAGAGACGTGGTTGAGTGGACTGGGCACTGTTAGATTAACAGCAGGGCTCAATGAAATTAGCAGCTCTTTCCAACCTGAATGAATCTACTTGACGCACTCAAGAAATACTCCAAAAAAAGAACTACCATGTTCTTGTTGGTGATGAGTTTCTGACAACAAAAAATGAAAAAAACAACTTCTGCCAGAGAAAAGAAGCTACAGACTTCCAGCATCAACTGTTATTTTTTATACCTAAATAATAATAATAAAGCAGATGCAAGAGTGGTCATGTAAAGGAAATACTTATGTGATATGAAGATAGCAAAAGGTTGGTTCATGAGATTAATGCTAAAAGGATACTACATGAATCATTGTCAAAGCAGCTTGGCCCTATGCTCCTAAGAATTTTTAAATAGCAATCTATTTTTAAAAAGGTTAAAGCAATTTTTATTCCTCTAAAACTTACATGAAGATGTTTCTGCATTTTATTTTTCCTCTACACAATGCATGTACAATAGCAAGGAGAGGCAGGGAGTTAGTACCTGCTGCTAAAATGATTATGTAGTTTGTCAAGGAAAGTCAGATGATTGGGATTTTATGTCATATTTCTACACTTGCAGTAAGGATCAGTCTTTTATACAAACAGGAATAAGAAATTTTATTGAGTGTAAGAATACAAAAATTGGCACATTAAACTGTACAAAAGGTATACTAGCACTAAATGAGGCAACTGGATCCATACAAGAGCCAACATTTACAAATTACTCATACTACTGAAATGTACAGGTGGTGTGGTACTTTCTCATTAAGACTTTATATTCCAATGAAGAAACAAAACCAAAAGCAGTAATTATGTTCTAGTGCCTACTGCCTAAATTTAGAAGCCATATTCCAGAACACAAATCAAAAACAACTGCCTGACTTTCAATATCACAGAGAAAACATGTTAAACGAGGATTAAAAAATTCCCTCAATTTTTAAATTATGAAGACATAGTACCAAGTAAACATTGCCTGATGTTGATCTGGTGGATTATAACACACAGCCCTACAGTATTTTACAGAACCTGGATCCAAATTTGAGGTAGTTCTAAAGGCAGTTTAGGTTAACTGACAGACCAATAACAAAAACACATTGTCAATGATACTAACGTTAATTTTTAGAAATTATTTGGACTACTTTAATTTCAGAATATTACATTGGCCAGTGCATTAAGCAAAGGCATCATGATTTTGATTTTGACCCATGTTCATTAGGGTTAATATAAAGCCCTTGGAAATGCCATTTATTTTGCTCTCATTTAATGAACTGACTGCTGCACATGGCAAGGAACCTACAGATGCTAAAAACACAAGGTCAGTTATAGAAGCAGAGATAAACAGGTATGGGGGAGTCAAGAGAGAGCATCGCCCCTAAATAAGCACATAGTTTAAAGGAATGTGGCTCTCATCAAAAGCTCAGTTTTGCTCCATTAGATTGCTACCTTGCTTTAGATAACAAAAATCTTAAAAGAGATCACAAAAGGAAAAAACATCTAAAGAGAAGGAACAGGGATGTAGTAAAGACTAGTTTGTTACAGAAAACAAAACGGAAGTCTGTAAAGATAAGAGAAAAGAGGACAACAAAAGAAAGCATAAAAACTTCCCAGCTATCAGAAGACTTTTCTAGCTGTCAAATTAGAATTCTGGAGTATAAAAAAGGAACAAAAAATTAGAAGCTTAAATAATGTCATCAATATTATATCTGAAACAAAATACTCTTACCAGGGCCAGAAGATTCACACATTATGTTAAGAACAACTGAGTTTTAAAGTCATTCTGCAAAAATAGCCTAGAATTAGACAATTCAATCTGTGTTTAGATAGTCTAACTCAAGTTTTGTTATATATCCTAGGGATCCGTGTTGCATTCAAATATTGTAGAATTAAGGAGCAGCTTTCTTTATTTAACAGCTGCTAAATGCCTTTAAATAACTGCAAAATTGTTTTTATCTTTGTATATTTAAATGTCTGATCTATAAAAACAACACTCAAATACTTCAATGCTTTTAATAGGAAATACCATCATAAACTATCCAAGATATGAATGCTGGGTTTTATTTATTTTTTAACACAAAATTATACACAGAATAGATAAAAACGTACTACTTTCACATACCATTGATCCACTTTCTTTAAAGTATTTGGACCAGAGCTGCCCATACACTAATTTTACTGTTACTTTCCTGAGGAAACATCAAAATCTGTCCAACCGGCCTAACAAGAAGAATACAGATATTTTAGACCATTTTGATGTATCTAACATGCACCAGACCTACAAGTGATTAGATATACAGCTAGAATTCATATGATGTCCTATTTAGAGCTTTCTCTGGTATATATATTCAAGAAGTTCAGTGAAGTTTCATCTGGGAGTATGAGCAGCTAAAGACAAAGCTTGGTTTTCAAACTACTGTGTTTCTTTTTCTAGATTATTTACAAGGCTACTATACAAGGACTAATCTTATCAAGAGAGGTTTTGATTTTTTACTCATGGAAGAGGTGTCTCTGTGCAGTTTCATAGGTAACTGAACAAGCAGGAGACAGACACTGACATTTAGTCTTGCTAGTAAAATAAGGCTTGGGGAAGGATGTGAACTGTCTGTGATGCGTGTGCCCTAAACACATAGATATGCTATTGAAAGTACAAAGTCTGAGCAAAGCATTTAAGAAAATGCAAATATATTGTTTAATTCTTAAATGTATTTGTGTCAACAAAACAAAATTTCTTTCTTCCACTTAAATCAGTTTCAGTGCTAAACACTGAAAGGTAAGTACCCATCCCTTTAGAAGGCCCCATATGAGAGCTTCAGAAATGCAACATTTTTATCTTCATCTTTCTAGTGATTAGACACTTTCAGCCTTCTTTTTATAACTGTCTAGGATGCTGGTCAAGTTTGACAATTGATCTTCAGGCATGAATTCTTCATCGTCTCTGTATATTCTCTCCTTCTGTTCATCAAGGTATTTCTAGAAAAGAGGTACAGAAAGCTTTATTAGCTCTGTCACAGTCTGTATTTTCCTGATTCTGCTAAAGCATTTTAAGCAGTCATTGCATAGGTTAACTGATTTCAGTTAAACACTTTCCTGAAAGACATCTATCAGAAGCAGGTTTAACCTGACAGGATATTACTGCTGAAACTTAACAATCAATTCTGATTATTTACACCAAAGATTTTGTCAGAAAATTTAACTAGAATCTACAGACTTAGTAGCAGCTAAATAACTGATACTTCCTTAGAAAGAGTAAGCTCTAATTTCCAAGTGCTTAACTGCAAAATGTCTCTAGAGAGATTTAATTCTGAATATCAAATTTTAGCTTACCACTATAGATTCTATATGAGTAGCAACTGTTTCTATAAGACGACTCAAGTTAGCATCAATTTTTCTCTTCTTTTCTGTTGTTGTTAGCAAAACGACTTGATATCTAAAAGGTAAAGATACTCAGAAGATCGTGTCCATAATTAGAGAATTCCTGACATTTAAAACAATCACTTCAAGTCTGATTTATCATCACGTTTAGCCATACTTTTTTTTCCATTAGTATTAATTTGAACCAAGTTACAATATATTAATACTCAAAGAAAAACCCTTATGCGGAAAACAGGAGTTCTGATACAGCAGACAAATATTTTAGCAAAATACTGTTGAGGAGAAACATCTTTCAGTTGTTAACTTGTGAAATTAACACACTGAGATGGATACCTGCTGAAACAACTTTATGTTACATTCAAGAAAATATCTTTATCCTTAAAAACCAAAATAAACAAGGCAGACATGGAAGTTAGGAGCCTTACTGTCTTTGGTGATCATGCAATTCATTTGTAGCTTCACTGAGCCCATCATAGACACCACTCTCAAGTAACTGTTTATGCTTTTTTAACGATTCCAGTTCATTTGCACATTTCTTGTCTTCTTCTTCTATCTCCTGTTGTCATAAGGAAGGAGAAGAAAAAAAAAAAATGGCCTCTCTCAGGTATAATTTGGTTCCTTTTTTCTTTCTACTACCTGATTGTATCCTAATACTTGAATTCAAAATTCACTCAAATAGTTCCAAGTTCAGAGCTGAAAAAAACCCCAAGGATATCCCTCCCAAACCTGAAGTTTCAGCTGTTTTCTGTATCATCCCCATCCCAGAATAAGCCTAACCATCTCTTTATTCCTTTAACCACATTTAAAGGCCTGTGTTGCAGCTACTTTCCCTTCAGAGTTAAAGCTCAAAAAGTGTTGTTTAGATAGTCTAAATAGCTTAGAAATGGCACATTATGAACAACTGTTTCTAGGTTAAAAATACAACCACATTTGAGTAAGAAAATAGCTTTTCTTTTTTGTCTGAAAGAGTACAATTCCAAATCATCTCTTCTAGAATGACACTGTTGATGCTATACAGTCCACAAAACCAAACAAAATTGACGTCAACTCAACATGCAATTTTGATAGATTACTGAAACATCATCCTTCAAAAATAATTTTAATACTTAAGACTTACAAACAGCATTTTAAAAATTAGAAGAGGAATTACATGACTAAGTGTCTGGTGGCAAGTGTGTATTTTATGAGCTTAACTTTAGAGAAAAGTATATGCAAAAGCACAGATCAAAAGCTAAATGTCCTGTGGTTTTGAAAAATAGAAACTAAATTAATTGCCTTTATATACCTATATATACACCTGCCTCAGCTGGTATTAGCAGTGAAATAGCCCTGTTTCATGGCTATAGCACAGGAGTTTGGATTTACAGGAGCATATGTGGTAAACATTGGCGTAGTTCAAAGAACATTTTTCTGCAGGGCACCACAGTCCCACTAAAGCAGTGTTGTCAGAGAAGTTGGGAGGTACCAAAATAGCCACTCAGTTAACAGAGAGGGTGGCTATGTTTTGTTGCTGAACTGCAAGTGGGGAAAAGAATAGGGACTGCTCCTGTGCTGGCAAAGGAAGCTAAAGGAAGTAACAGTTTGAGATCATTAAAACAATTTAACATGCTTTTGGTCAATGTTTTCCTTAGTTTTTACAGAAGCTGATTAAACATGTTTACTGAAAACTGTAAATGTATTTATTATATACAAATTGATTAGACAAGACAGGTTCTGTTAATCCTAAAATTTCCTTCAAGCACATGCCCGGAGACATCCTGAGGTCAGATGATTGTTGCTGCTTTTATTACTGGATGCAGGAATTTATGATTTACAGGATCTGCTACAGTATGATGCCAGATTCTCTTACAAGAAAGTGAAAATTGATTCAGTTAAGGTGGCAGTCAAATCACTTTTCTGAAAAGAATGAAAAAATCCTCTAAGAGGGAAGGAAGAAGGCAGAGGCAGAAGCCCAAACAAAAATGCAACCCAAAAATTTATCGATAAATACAAAAATTAAGGATAAGGGTATCGTTAAGGATAAGTTGTCATCAAGGTGTAAGAAGTTCTACCTTAAGCTTCTGCTGGTAAAGATCATCCAGCTTTTCAGCTTCTTCTGTCAGCATTTTCACACTGCGTTTCTTGTCCTCTAGCATTACATTCACCTAGGATGAAAACATAAACAAGGAAGTATGGTTCAAAAAGAATTCCAACATATAAATCCATGCCATCACAAACCACACCTGGTTAAACAGGTTAAACAATTAAACTAGGCTAGGCTGAGATGGCATTATCTTTCTTCATAGCAGCCTATGTTATGCTTTGTTTTGGATCAGGGGCTAAAACAGTGTTGGTAACACACCAAAGTTTTGGCTACTGCTGAATAGTGCTAACACAGCATTCCAAGGCTTTCTATGCTTCCCAGGGCCCCTCACTGAGTAGGGTAGGGATAGGCAAGAGACTGGGAAGGTGCATAGTGAGGCCAGCTGGCCAAGAGGACATTCCATACCACATAACACCATGCTCAGGTAGAAGGCAGAAGAACGAGGAAATAAAATTCTCCTTCTTTCAATCTGTCCCAAATCCAATCTGTCCCAAATCCAATAGTACTAAAAATCTTCCTGATGACAATTTGTCGGTGATAGTAAGCCACACAATCAACTGGAATGGGTAACTTAGTAGAAACAAATACTTGCAATGGTTGTGGTCAAGTATATGTAAGCTGCATAAACTTTAATTCAGGGAATACACGATATTTCAACCAACAAAGACCTCAGTTCTTAGAAAAACTTTTAGGTTCCATTACAATAAAAGCAGTTTTCTCACAGTTTCTCCCCCTCTACTTGTCCTCAGAAAAACCCCAAGTAATTCAAGAAACCAACCCAACACATCACACTTTAACTATGCAAAAAGGTGAATGAAAGAGGCAGATAAGGTTTTAAGGTTGGTATCTTAGTGTTAATCTTCATTAACTAACTCACCTGTTCCAAAGTATCTTCCAGAGTAATTTTCCGTTGAGTGGCTTTACTAATTTCTTCCTCAGTCTCGTTGATGATCACCATGAGGGGAACCTGTTATACGTATACAAGAAGATCGAACAAATGCAATTTTCTAATTTGAACCAAGATGCACCCCAATACATCTTTGCCTTTTATTTTTTTTAGGCTCCTGTACTTTCCAATACCAAATCTCTTTCACATACTACAATGTCATTATGGTGACTCATCAAACAAGCTTTTCAATGACATTTCATTGTGAGATTGAGAGACCTTCCCAGCATTCCTAAAGAAACACATTTTTTTTGTGAGTCGTATCTAAGGCCTTCAGTGTTGATTCTACTTACCTTGATCTGAGTTCTGTATTTGACTAGGCAATTTGGTCCTGAATCAGGATTGAACTGAATCTTAAAGTCGTGGCCTTTGGAATTCTCAGCACTTACGGGAATTAATTTCAGCTTTCGAGCCAGTTTATGATACTCTGCCAGTTGCATTTCAATCTGCTCAGAGGAGAAAAGGGCACAAATCATAGAAGAGATACAAGTGAAAAGCTGAGCAAGAAGTATTAATATAGTACTTTAAACAAGTTCCTGAGTTGCTCTCTGTAGCCATAATTCCTTGCTACCCCACAGTATTCAAGAGCTGTATGCAATGCCAGTACAGCAGTTTGCTGCATTAGGTACTGGTTTATGATTCTTTCAGAGTTTGCACACTGAGGTTTCTTAGTGTCTATGGCTGAGAACACTGAATGGTTTCACCTGTGGTTTTCTATATTCATCTGCCATAATTTTTCCTGCCTCAAGTTTTTGAGAATTAGCTGATAGGGAACTAAAAACGTGCTGGAAAATACTACTAAATAAATGATCAGTTATAAGGTCAATATGCCTTCTCTCATTAGTTTTGACAGGAAATGCTACACAGCCACACATCCTAACAACAAACTAACTTGAGCATGCCTTTAAACAAAGCTTATTAAATGCTTTAACTTCTAATTAATGAGTGCTATTAAATGCAAACGTTAAAGAACCCAGGGTTTTTTTTTTCCGGTTTTATATGCTTCATACTTGCACCTGAGGATTTAAGTTGATAAAAGTGCTTGATAAAGGGTGATCCTACCAAACATTTTTGAAATTTTTTATTTAGTTCTCCAATTGGCAAAGCAGAAAGCTTTTAAATCCCATCACTTACAGGACTATATCTTTTCATTCTGTTTGAAGGGATTGAACTTGGCCCTTGAAAGATGTTACAACTGCTACACAAAGAACTAATCAGGCCTAAATGCATGCAAAGCTATTGATTCAAATTCACTAGTTTTGCCTTACTTCCTTGCTCTGAAATATTAACATTAGCCTGCAATTTCTTGTGTTACCAAAGCAATGGCATGCTAATGTTATCAAAGCTCTTAATGCTACAGCAGTGCCAGCTGACCATGCTTCATATTCTAGACACATCTCTTACGATGCAGGAAAAAAGTACATTTTCATTAAGTGCAAAACAGAAAAAGGGAAAAAAGCGCAACATTTTTCAGAGGTACTGTAAACAGAGGCCATTCTTGTCAGTTTTGCTTGGTTAGATACACGTATGGTGGTGTTAGGTTATTTAGGAAAGAAATTATCAAGACTCCAATTTTAAGCTTGCATGATGAAAACTGGCAGCCACCTCTGAGTGTTGTGGGGTTTTCACATACCGCGTCTCTATTCCTAGCATATTTTATCTCTTCATTCCACATCTGATCTCGTTCTGCTTGCAGCTCCTTATTCAGCTTGTTAATGGTTTGCTGCAGCTCATTTCTCTTGTGATTTATTCTCTCAATGTCTGCAGCTGAGTACTTCTGGTTATCTAAGATGTGCTGGAGCCGGGCATTCTCCTGCTTCATGGCTTCTACTTCTGCTCCTAAGTACATAAAACATTTGTGAAATGGACATAAAATACCAGCCTATATACATAAACCTCACCTCTGTATTGTATGAGTAAATGACAGTTATTACATAACATTACCATTTCATTACTCCAGTGTACAGAGAGTATTAGACAAAAAATAATTTTATTAGCAATCCATTCTGGAAAGTTTATTTGTAGCATCATGCTACTCCAAGTACCTTGCTCTGCTCTCAAGCTAAGAACTCCAATTATTTGAAGACTACTTCTAGCTTCACTGTCCTGACTGTGATCAAGTCCTCCTTACCTGCTGTCTCAACTTCATCATTAACACTTTTCAGGTTTTGATCAAGGATGGATATATGAGATTTCATATTAGCCAAATAAGCCTGGTATTTCTGGACGTCTGCTTGAAGGGACAATTTCACATTTCGTAGCGTTACTCTACGATCCTAGGAAATGGGTGAAAAGAACAACCACTCTTAGATAAATATAAAATAATGATTTCACTTTCCAGATAAGACAGTAGAGTAATTGATCAATATCAATAGCACAAATATAAAACTAAAGAACTTTAATAATTTTTTATCCCTGTGACAGCTAAGTCCAGTCAAGACACCTTTAAAATAACAGCAAAGAAGGCTGAAAAGATTCTTGCATTTCAGCATTATGTCTCTCATTTGCATCAGACAGTGCTTTAGACAATTCGTACTACAGGTAGTCCACAACTTAACTCTAATAATACATGGAGGGCAGATGAAACAGGGGCATGGAAAGCCAGGAATAAGCTCAGCAGATTTTGCACAGTTGGCACCAATTTCAATTTCCCACCTGCACAGCCACTAACCCATTTTTAAACTCAGGATTTATTAAAAGCAGAATCCAGCTTTTCAAGCAAAGTATTTTCCATACAATATATTTGTTACCACTGAATCCCATGCCTCATATTTGAATACCAACACACTTGAAAAAAATAAGGTTGAAATTTATATTAAAAAATTTGGTTCAAGTATTTTATTGATATTTCAGTCAATATAAGACCTTATTACCTGTAAATACCTGCACATTATCAAATAGTTACTGAAGATTCCACAGAAAAAAGCCTTGTTCTCTAATAGTATAGAGTCTGTAAAAGTCTGGCCTAATTAAAATCTCAAAGCACTGAAATTTTTTCCTTTGTTATGTATCATAAGTATCTTCATTCAGAAATTGTCGATATTATAAAATTCAACTCCACCATAAAAACAGACACAATTTACTAACCGGCTCACTTTCCTTTTCTTTTTCTAGTCTTGCAATCTCTTCTTGAAGTCTTTTGTTCTCAGCTTCTAAACTTTCCATCTGGAATGGATCTATATTAAATAAATCCTCTGTGGGAGAGCAGAAGAGAGAGTGGAGTTACAAATTTATCTCAATATCACCACCTATTTTGAGTATCTGAACTTGAGCTTCAGCACAGTAAATACCCATTATCTGGATAATTATTTTACACTAAAAAAATAACTAAAAACAACCAAGAAACTTACCAGAAAAACCTTTCATTAAAATGTAACCAGGCAAAAACCCCAGAACAAACAAGAAGAAAAATGGGTTTCTCAGTCTTTATGTCAGAAAGAGTTCTCATGTCAAAGTCACTCTCAAGAGGTAAGGGTTTCCAAACTCTCATACAGCCCACACCACAGGAGAGTATACAAGTCAGGACTACCTTGTGAAGCTAGAACAAATCAAACTTACTTAACAACCTCTTTCTTATCCATATACTTCCTTGCTTCTTGAGTCATCTTTTCCCTAACTTAATTTGGCTCTGCCAAAAAATGGGATGATTATTTTTTCCCAATATCCAGTAACAGTGTGGTATCTTGTTTCCTCTCCAACTGATGGCTCCATTTTGCAAAGGGCTCTAGGTCTGGCTTTTCATAGGAGAGCAAAGAAAGTAAGAAATGTTTTTCTTCCTTTTCTCACATTGTGTTTGTATTTCTGCAGGTGGTGAAATGAGTGAGTCAAAAAACCCTAATAATTTTCTACCTCCCTGAAGACAAACACAGGTGCATGCTGAATCACACACAGAATCCTCACAATAGAGTTTGGAACTCTTGCAGACTGCTTTCAGATCTTTCAAAAGCTGAACTTTCTTGTCAGCTGTGCATCCTCTGAAAATAATTTTCTTTTTTTTTAATTGTTAACTTTTCCAGACAGAAACAAGAGCCATCTGCATAGATGGAGTTCACATCTGAAGAATCATATACTGGTTTTCTGTGACAAAGACATTAAAAAAATCAGGTGACACAGCTACAGCTGATAGCAGATCATGATCTATCCATCCGTACTGCTAAAAATACACATAAAGAGAGCATTAAGTTGAAGTAACTGAAACATACTTAGGTATTTCAGACTCCCTTAGATCACTTTCACTCGTAAACTGAACAAACTGATGCTAGGAGAAAAGAAACCGGTAACACAATTGAATACTTAAAATTTGAAAACTTACTTAATTTTGACTGGACTTCAGCATCCAACTCTTCAAAGGTATCTCTCCCTTTCATGAAAAGATCATAGCACTTCACACAGTAGTCCATGAAAAGCTGAAAACAATTTAAAAATCTTTCATTTCAACAATTCCAAGACCTGTAAAATGTCTGGATAGGCTAAAGCTACTCAATCAGTTGAATTAAACAGACATCAAAAATATCTTTAATGCTTCGATTGTACTTTTGTAAAATTAAACTTTTTTCCTCCCTTTGAACATAGAATGTCAACAGATTATATATTCAGGCAGAAGGAGACAACTATAATTCACACTAAGAAAGGTCTGGAAATACTGTATTTTTAACAATTATATTTAACAAAGATTGTAGGTAGAATATTTAAGAATTGTTCATCTTGATGCATATGATTCTCTCAGGCTAGTTTATGGAAACTGCAGGTCTGTTTAACAGACCTTTTCTATAAATATGACCATTAAAATTCAGATCTGTAGATCTCAAAGTACTCTTATCTAGAATTAAAGAAAGGTTACCCAAAAAGAATTTGCTAGACACTAAGTCACAGATGCTTCAGAAGCATTTACACCAGCATTGTGAATTTTGTATCTATATATATATGCATAAGTGCCAATGTAGAAGAACGCATTTAGTTTAAAAGCATTGTTACTTGCCAACCATCATGTTGTAACCTTAGTCCAAAATTATGATTTTACTTGATTTTTTGCAATTTCTAATTAAGTGTTTTAGCTTATAATGCAACCCTCTCCAAACACCTGCTGTGATTTAACACCGAGTTAAATCTGAGTAGTACTAATAATCCATAATAAATTAAAAAGAAAGCAAACTGTTGGATTAAGAGCTCGAATTATACTGCCACCCTATTTTGTGGCTCAGAAATAAAACTTTACAACCAATTTTTACATAGTAAACTGAGTAGATATTGGCACAAGTCACTATATTTAGAATGAAGTCACGGTCTTTACACTGCACTGCAGTTAACCTCAGAAGTCTTGAGTGCTAAAGGAAAATACATCAGAAACTCTACTAAAACAATAAACAGCATAATGATGCCCTTTCTCTACAAAGGAGAACAGTATATACTTGTAGAATAAGGTGAATATAAAATAAAGAGAATATTTTGTTTAATACCCAGTCTACACCAATAGACTGATCATGATACCTGCTCAGGAAATAGTTGATCAGGTTTTTTATACAATACTACTCTACCTCCTAGAAAGCATTGTGAATATAAAAGGGAACAGAATCTATAAATACATGACCCAGCAATCTAAACTGTAATTAAATTGTGTTGTTACAGCACACTGCAAAATCCAGTTGAGCAATTCTGATTCTAATTTCCTTTTTATTATACCTTATTATGTACAATTCCATCATCTGTCTCTCCTCCCCAGCTCTGTCTGTCATCGAACGATGGTGCATTTTCCCTGATCGCATTGTACAGCTGAAAAGCAGAGGTGCACACAACAAAGAGCAAATATGAAGACATCCATTAGTTTCCATGCTAGTTTTCGTGAAAAGAAGCAGAGAACCACTGGATTAGGATTTCAGCAAGCAGGTTGGAATGAACCTGTGTTGAGTTGACTAAACACACAGGTAAAGAGGCGTGAACTAGACAGTCAACACTGCCAAATTGTCTTGTGTCTTTTGAGCAAAAAAGGACAGGGTTTTCCTGGGCGCTCAATTCAGCAGTGGTCAACTTCTGTCACAGATGCCAAATTTTGCTCAGTCCTGAGTTGGCAGCAACAACAGTTAGGACTACTAAAAAACCCAAACCAACCAAACAAAACCAAAATTAAGTAAAAAACACCCCACTCTAACTGAAAACTTGCCACTCTGTATCAGAATCACAGGACATTTGAACAATTTCAATTGAAAATTCCATCCTTAGATTTCAAATTTAGGAGAGAATGGCAGATGTCACAACATTTGCGCTGGAGATACACGTTCCATTCAGTGATTATACTCATTAACTTCTCACGTTTATTGTATGTACAGATCAGCATTTTGCCACCTCCTCTTATACATTAATTTATCCAGTGCATACATGTAAAGAAAAAAACCTATCATAATATAACATGAAAAGCTCACTTTAAAAGTTACTAAAACATTAGGCCAAGGGTCAGCTCCCAGATGACTGCTAAGAACATATATGTTAAACAAAGAGATTTGTAGAAAATATGTACTAAATCTGTATTGAAACTAACATTCCAGCCTGGAAAGTGAAAATATTTATCTTAAGACAAACATTACCTTGACACAATCAATTAACCAAAACAAAGCTGCCACAATCTGAGGCCAGGTGTGTGGTGCTCCCACAGTGTACATGGAGCTTTTTGACAGAGCAAAGGGGTACCTGTACAGCCAAAGAAGATACATTTTTAATAGCTGTGGAAGACAGTGATGAAAACAAACCAGCACATTTTGAAAATACAGCAGCACATTTTTATATGTAGATGAACGCACAGAAGGAAGAGCAAACTCAATTCTACTATACTTCAAAGGAAATTAGTTGAGTTCTTACAGCACAATTTTATTCAATTATCATGGGTTTCTCATTTTGCAACTCATAGAATATCAAGGCTTAAAAGGGACCTGTAAGGATCTACAAATCCAACTCCCTGCTCCTCATAGGACTGCCTACAACTAAACCATATGATCAAGAGTGTCATCCAGACGCTCCTTGAACTCCCAAAACTTCAAGTGACTTGTCAGAATTAGTAATTTTATCCAGAATTACACCCTTGGTGCAGCAGAGTGTAATCCTTTTCAACATTTTAAGCTATATCAGCAGTTTCAAATGTTATAGATTAAAACAAAACTTTATTAAAATGCTGAGAAGTGTACAAAAAAGATTTGCACCTACATTTAAGGAGCCCTGGCACTCTGACACCATCATGGGTATACATTCCCTTTTTTTTTTTTTTTTAATGAGACTGAAAGTTCACAGTTATCAAGAGGCAGAGGATTTTCTTTCCAAGACAGTGTTGGGGCATTAATGATTTCAAACACTGAACAAATTCAGCAACAAACCACTCAGCTACTTAGTGTTTGTCGCCCCTCAACAGTAATTTTGTTATTTCCACATTCTGCTTTGAAAGCAGAATGAGAAAAATTGCAGGAAAACATATTTTAAACTAAATTAAATTTGTTTAAACTAAAATTAAATTGTCTTGATCCAAAATTCTGGAAATTTTAGTTCTTAGATTCTAACAAAATGAACAGAAAGGTCTGTAAAAGAAAATTGTGCCTTGTCCTCCAAAGTTCTATACAAATAATCAATTAAATTTTACATGACAATGCAAGATTCCCAGAGCTTATAGTTCTGTAAATTCAAATATAAAATGTATAGCAGATGCTGAAAATCAGAGAGTAAACCTAGAGTTAAATTAAACAAAAGTGAAACAAAGCAATCACAACATTTTACTTTTAGAGTCTCATCTGAATAAATAAACCTATCCATTCCCCCCAACTATCAATGCAGAATTCTTAGCTTTTAAATTTCTAGCCATAGCATATCTATTCAGCCCAGGAAACTAACAATAATCATTTTACCCAAGGTCTTTAAAAACTTTGGGAATTTCCTCTTCAAATTTTGAGTCAGGCAGTTCATAAGAAGGGCAGAGGAATTTGTAGATAAAGGTGAAGATCTTTAAAAAGTCCTGAACTGATGGAGATTGTAGTGATTTCACGGAAACATTGTGGGCATAAGCATTCTCAACAAGGAACTGTGCAAAAGAAACACGGAATACCAGTCACTAAATAAAATTTATAGTTGAAACCAAGGGAAATAACCATTTTGACTAGCACATTTTACACCTCATAACATACATGCAGAACAAGTTAATATGTTACCTCACAAAGCTTTTTGATACATTGTTGGATGAATGTCTTGTCATGAAGGGGCCTGGGATCCTTTATCTTTTCTGTCCCAAACACACCGTACTGGCTGCTGCGTGACCCTCCAGCCCCACTCACTCTAGGGACAGACAATAAATACAGGCCTTGTGACAATACATAGAAAGAAGAACTCTCCTCATGTTTAAGTCACAACAACTGCTAGCTTTGTTTTCTTTGCATTTGTTATAAAAAGTGATACTTGAAGTTTTCTCTTTGTTTAAGGTCATTGGAAAAACATCATCAACCTGGAAGTCACAATGCCATAAGTACAACAAAGATTACTGCATCCTAGATGAATACTTTCTTCATTTTATTGAAAGAAATAAACTTTTAGAGAGCAGAAAAATACCCCAAAGATGAAAAAAAATAAAGTTGGTGACTGTAAATAAACTCTAAAACTATTTAAGGAATATTTAAAAGGAATAACCTCTGCAACAATGGGGTACTACCAAGAAGATACCCATAACACAGAAAGTCATGAGCTAAGTAGAAAGATTATAGAGTTTTGGAAAGTTTGTATCAGAGAGAGGAAACTAATGCAGAGTATACTTCCAATGTCATTCTTCTTAAACAAGAAAATGTATTGAGATACTCTTAAGGTCTGCAGTGCACATCATTCCCAAAAGAAAAAAAAAATAAAGCTCCCAAAGCAATTCCTACTCCACAGCATTATTGTTTAGTGATCAAGGACTGGAGGAAGGCAGACCTGAAGGTCAGCTTGCCTCAGATCCATTATTCTCTATAGTGAAAATCTGTCAAGAAAGAAAATTACCAAAATTAGAGGATCATTTTTGTTTTAATGTACAGTGCAGACAACAAAAGCTATCCATACCTGTTCCCAAAACAGCTGACTTTTCTTTCTGAAGCTCCAGATGTAGGTTTGTTCATGCTCAGCTTCCCAAAGGTGCTTCTGTCCTTCCTGAGGAGCACAAAAAGTTTCAAGTGACTACTTCTACCAATTCATACAAGAGCTATAGTAAGTAGCTCTTATAGTACTTGTATTATAGTACAAGACTGTAAATAAAATCTACAATATTTAAGGAATATTTAAAAGGAATAGACATAGGAATAGACCCCTGCATAGACCATACATAGCTCATACAAGAGTGATACAAACACTCATATATTCCTAAGCACCTTCATCCCCCAACATCTTAGAAAGGTTAACTGATGCATCCAGCTATCTCCTCAGAAACACGTAACAAAGTGTTACATTTGAAACATGACACAAGTACATGTGTCATGTTTCATACAGAAAGGAAGTATTTTTGCAAAACTGGAGCACATGTGCAAACACCCTTGGCTGTAGGGAGCCTTCTTCTCACTGTCTTATTTTTTTCCCCTCAGTTGCTACTCACACTCAAACACACTATAATAAATCTCTTCAGAATTAGTTTTATATACTTATTTTTAGCAACATCACTAGCCAGACTTACATCTGAGGTGTCTGAAGACCCATCTTGTTGGTGTCCTGCACTCTCAGTGCCATCATAGATTGTCGACTGCTGCTTCCAGCAATACTTGAGCTTCGCCTCATTGTGACTGCTGTAAACCACAATCCCTCAGTATTCCAGCAGTATCAGAAAATCCAGGACCTAAGGGTATTTTCTTTTCTAAATGCCACAATGATTTTCCAAAGACTCAGAATAAACAAGTAGACCTGTACATTGGACCAAAAAAAAAAAAAAAAAAAAAGAAGAAAGAAAAAAAATTGTGTTAGAATCCTCAAATATATAAGAGCAGCCACAGCCCTTTAAATCAACCATTTTATTGATAAAAAGTGTTAGTGTTTCTTCCAAACCTACTGTTTTGTCTTTCTTTACATTTGGTCATTTCAGACCTACAGGTCCCAAAAGCAAAAGAGCTTGAGAAATTTTTCATTTCAGTCCACTGGGAAAAAGGCCACACTACCACGAGTACACCAGTACTGCTTACAGCGCTTCTGCTGTACATCAGCTCCTGAGCTTCTTGTCCTGAGCCCGCCCATTCCTCTGCAACTGATCTCCCAGCATTACAGCACAATAACTGGAAAACCTATTCTGAGATAATATTATGGCTCTCTTCAGAATATGCATGCAGCATATAAATCAAACTGGAATATTAAGACCATTATCCCCTGTGGCATTAAGGGGGAATTTGAAGTAAACAGAACTCACAAAACATTAAGTCACAAAAATTGCCTGCTTCTGCCCTCTAAAGACGTTCTACTTTATTTGTGAGATGGGCTTAAATGACTGAATTATAACTAATAAAAACTCCCTCTATTACAGATGTTACCAAAACACATTATTAATATAAACTGTTGCTTCATTTTGCTTCCAGTTCCACTGCTCACAAACCACAACAGAAGTTTAGCTCAAGCTCAATTCATAGGGCAGCATTTTTCACTGTGTCTGGGGAAGTAATCTGCATTATTCCATTACTTTAACTGGGACCAACCACAAAGAGAATGAATTTTCACAATCATAGCAAGCAATTAGCTTCTAGAATAACAGAATCAATTAGGTTGGAAAAGACCTGCAAGATCATCAAGTCCAACTTATGACCAAACACCACCTTGTAAGCTAGACCATGGCACTAAGTGATACATCCAGCCTTTTCTTATACAGCTCCAGGGACACTGACTACACCACCACGCTGGGCATGTGTGGTGGTTGTTTGAGCAAGCTTAACACACTCATTCACGACAGCAGTCCATTCCAGTGTGTAATCGCCTTTTCTGTGGAGGAATTCCTCCAACTGTCCCACCAAAGCCTGGTGCAGTTTGACACCGTGTCCTCTCGCTTATTGCCTGGGAGAAGAGGCCGACCCCCACCTGGCTACAGCCTGCTTTCAGGTGGTTCCAGAGTGATAAGGCTCCCCAGAGCCTCCTTTTCTCCAGGCTAAACACCCTCAGCTCCCACAGCCGCTCCTTAGGAGACTTGTGCTCCAGATCCTTCCCCAGCTCCGTTGCCCTTCTCTGGACACGCTCCAGCCCCTCAATGAATTGCGGGCCCAGACGTGGCCGCAGCGCTGGAGATGCGGCCTCACCAGTGCCGCGTACAGGGCTCTGTCACTGCCCTGGTGCTGCTGGCCACACAGCTGCTGACAAAAGGCAGGACTCTGAAAGAGCAGAGATTTAAGAGCAGATTGCCAGAGCCAACATGCCAGCAAGAAAAAAACCAAGAAAGCGTAGAGCGCGGCAAAGCCGGGCGCAGCTCCACCCGCTCGCCCTGAGAGCGCGTCTAAACCGCACCGAAGGCGACCGAGGGGACTCAGCGGCGAGCCCGCAGCCCGGGACTCACCGCCGCCGCACGGACACTTGTCCTAGGGGGGTGAGGGGGTGAAGGAGTGAGGGTGCTGCCACTGCCACTGCCCCCCGCTCCCCGCCCTGCCGTTACCGCCAGCGCCGCCGCCTCCTCGCAATTTCAAATCCGCCCGCCCGGACGTGGCCCAGGCGTCACACGGAACTGCGTCACGGCGGGGCCGCGAGCCGGGCAGCGCCGCGGGCGGGGACCAGGGGCGGGGGAAACGGAGCGGAGGAGGAGCGGGGGAAACCGAGAGGAGGAGGCTCCACCCCCGGAAAGGCTCGGGGAAGGGCCATGGCTGGACGGCGACCTGGATGTGCCCACGGTGAGTGTCTGCCAGGCGCTGCCGGCCACGGCGAGCCCCGGGTTTTTTTCAAGCCGCCGAGAGTTTTCCTAGGGAAGAGCCCGAGCTCTCGGTCCCTGTGTGCCCGCGGGGATGGGAGTCGGCACCCGGCCTCAGCAGCGCTGGGGCCGCGGCTGCCCCTGCCCTTGTGCCTGTGTTACTGCTCCCGGGTGCTGTCATAGTGATCTATGTCTCTATATGTATATATATGTATATTTGTGTGTGTGTAGATACGGTGTATGCACGTATATATAACTATAGTGTGTATATGTGCATATATGTGTGTGCTTATGTGTGTGAAAAATGCATATTTTATGATTGGCTTTTCGCAAATATTAAAATGAGTATTATATGTGTTATGTTAGAAAGTGATACTGTATTAATTTGCTTAAGTAGTGTGTTAAATGTAGTTTTAGGTTATAACAAAATGTTAAAATAGAAACTATGCTATGTAAGATTTTTTTTAAAGAAAGGACTTGCAGCGAGATAGCAGCCACAGGACACCTAAATCTTTCAGAGAAAGTTTCTCCTGATAAGAGAGCAATAAATTCTCTAACTTCTTCCCTCCTCACTCAGCCATGAAGATGCCAGTTAGGGTTGAGAGGAAGAAGTTGACGATGACCAGACAGAATCCTGTGTTTGAATGGAATTTATTCGTCATGTATGAGGTGTATGAATATGCAACAGGTTATTGTTTTTAGGAGTTAATCCTTCATTAATGGCTGTCCTTTTTCGGGCTTATGCTGCCCAGAAAGAGGTACCTGGACATCCGTAACTCTTTGTTTCTATTGTCTCATATTGTCCTAATCTAAATTGTCCAAATAATTATTACTCTAATTATATTGCTATTTTTATAACCATTTTTATTACTATTAAACTTTTAAAATTTTAAAAGCAAGTGATTGGCATTTTTCACATGTGTGAATATATATATAGCATATGTGTGTATATATAGCATGTGCATATAAATAGTATATATGTAGTCTACATAGCGTGTGTGTAACATATATAGTAAAGACATGTAGTGTAAATGCATGTATATGTGGTGTATATGCAGTGTGTAGATATACACACATACCATATAGTGTTAGACTTAATTGGTGGGTCATAGGGCTGTTTTCTGACTTGTTAAAAAGAGTAAGTGCATACCGTATAAAAGTATAAAAAAGTTGTGTAAAATTTAGCTGCTATAAAAATAGTAGTGGTATAGGGATGAACATAATGGGGAAAGCAGATGAAGTCAGGAGTTTCAACAGTGTGCCCTGTGTGGGCATGGAAATGTCTGTCAGAAGGTAGGTGCTAATTTATTAAACAGTGATAATTCTGTAAAGTGAATTCTTATAAAAATTCCCACAGGAGGAGGTTGCTCCAGGAAGAGCAAATGGTTGATGAAGGCCATGGTTTCAGGGAGCTGATTTTTCATCCTGAAAAGGGGACTTACGATGTCCGTGGTACATCGTCTGGCAGTGGGATGGCTTGTGGATCATCTCTCTTTCATCAACCAGTGTGGCTATGAGGTCTGTGACTCCTTTGCACACCCTGGTGATGTCACTCCCAGTACTTCTGCCACATCTACTGAAGACTGTCACAGTATTTCTACTTTTGCTGCCACCCCTTCATCAAGCAATGGTCCTTCTTACTGTCCTGGAAATGCTGTAGAAACAGAAGGTAAAAGAGCAAAAATGAGATACGTGTTTCGGGAGGAGTTCTTTGATATTTCTAAGCCCTATATAGCTGCAGCTCCTGAGGAGCAGCTGTGTCAGGGATGCCCTGAGGTGAGTCTGACAGAAATAAAGGCCAACAGCAACAGAGAGGAATACCAAGAAGGAGCAAAGAGTGACACTGGAGATTCTCTTGCCACTGCTAGGAAGGTATGTTATCTGTAACACAGTAAATTACAGTAATCCCTTGATAAATAATATACTACTAATATGGTTTTGCATACCTGAGTCTTTTTAGGTAGTGTAGAAGAGTGGGAACTTTTGAGAATATTCCTGTGTCCCTCATGTCAGTAATGTGCATTCTGTGTCTCATAAGCAGTGGATTGCTCCTGAAATCTCCTGACACTTGTTGTGGTCAGGTACACAGTCTGAAGCTGTGGTAGCTGTTGAGATTGTGCAGATTATCAAATTGGGAAGGACAGTATGAATTTACTTTCAGTGTTGTTTAGTACTGTTCCATACGGATAAAAGAAAATAAGAGTCACTTGTCTAAGCCAATAAATGTAATCATGAAGACATAGTTAATTTTTTTCTCTAATTGGTAAACTGCCCTTGGCAGCTGAAACTTTTAGTATGGGCCCGAAGGAGGCATGAGCACAAACTGTGCACTAGGTGCCTTCAGATTCTAGTGCCATGAATAATTTAAAACAGTTTTAAGCCTATGTACCTTGTGAAAGCGTGCAGCAGGTTAGGTATTTTCAGATCTTTTTGCTTATTTGACTTGTGATAGAAAAACAGGAAACTTCCTTCTGCTTTTAGAGTTCATTTGTAATTCAGGTATTTTTGATGTGTTTTCCCCTTTTATTTCACTGTGGAATGATATGGATTTTGTTGCTGGTTTTTGCTAATTCTGCAGAAACATAGAAGGAAATGTGTGTTCAACCAAGGTGAACTGGATGCTTTGGAATACCATTCAAAGGTAAGTTGGAAAAATGTATATTTTACAAGTACCTGCTACCTGACTTTGGGCGTGTGCTGAGTGAAGGGCATGGTTGCAAACAAATTCTGGTTTTGTAGCTTGTTCCACTGGTGAAAAGAAGGAAAGGGAAAGGAAGGTCAGTCTCTCCAGTCCTCATTTGAATTTGTGCTTACAGCATGGATCTTCTATGTGGATACATGTGAACTTGCATCTGAGACATTAGAAAGACCTGGAAGCTGCATTCATATAGTAACTTGGACTGTTATAGACAACTGAATATTGTGTTGTGATGAGTTGAAGGTTAGGAATTGGCTGATTTGAAATTGGCATCGTAACCTGTTCTGAAGATAAGCTTTCAGTGTTTCAGGACACTGTGCTGGAGTTACTCAACACTTTGTGACCAAATGTGCTTCAAAATATCTTATTCTGCAATTGAAAAAAAAAAAAATCTTTCTCTGACATTTTATATTGTCCTACTAAAACATTATGAATGAATTTGAATTCAAGTCTGTATGCTTATGTCTGTTGTGTACTGGCGAAGATACAACTGAATTACACTGAAACATAGTAATGAATTGTAGAAATGCAATCTGTAGGTAATGTTTGATGTATTCTTACTGCTTTCCCAAATAGTAATGTGAACCTGAACTAGGAACTACACTTGCTTTCTTTCCTTTGACAAAAGTTTAATCATATTGGGCTTTTTGCTTAAATCTGTTCTGCCTGAACTACATTTAGATGACTATGCTTTTTTCTTTTATATAGCAACAGTCTTGTAGTAAACATGTGTGTGTGTAAACTTGCTTATACAGTGTAGAGGTCCTGTGATTATGTTTTTGAATAAGCTGTGCATGTGCAGAATCACCTTAAAGGAGAAAACTTTGAAGTTCAGCATCAACATGATTATGAAAACACAAAGGCTAAAAAATCATTCAACAATAGAAATAAGGAAAGAAATTAAAAAAAGAAGTTTGATTCCTTGGAGGTATGTGTAACTTTGGTGATATTTGGTGAATATGTGGAAGATACAGAGTTCGGAAAAATCAGTGACTCCAGTTAGCCTCTTGTATCATTCACAGATTAGAAAGTATTGGGTTTTTACTAAATTTGTGTTATTAAAGGTTATACCTCTGCAAGTTAAGGCAGATTATTTTGACACTTATTTATATCTGTAGACTCATCAAAAATAAATCCAAACAACCGCAATTTTTTGTTTTTGCAAGTGAATCTATGAATTTCAGCTGTTGAATCCATGTATGAATTTCAGTCAGTGTCAATATAGGGAAGAGTACAAAATACGCTAAACTCCTTCAGCAGCCATTTGTTAAATCTGCCTGCTTTGATTGCTTCATATTCAAGACTTTGTCCATCTGTAAATTAACACATGCATGTAAGAAGGTATAATTTCTGAAGATATGTTTATTAATTCTGTTGAAGCAATATGAACTTTTTTTATCACAAACCTAGGTACTAAAAATTTATAACTCTGTACTGTCTGATATCTAGAGGTGGCGTTATTAAATTATGAAAAAAAATCTTTTTCTTCCTCTTCCACTAATCTGGGAATTGTAATAAAGTGCATTTTGTAAAGCCCTCTTGTAATCTTGAAGATTCTGTAATCAGAAGCTTTTGAAACCACAGTATAATGGCTTTTTACAGGGGCTTTAATAAAGCCCCTGTAACTGACAATGGACAAATGGATAAACCCACCTCACTGACAATCAAAACTCATAAAGGCTCCATGATTTGGAATAAAATGGGTCTCTAAATTTTGTGAAGCGGAGGTGCTGACTCCCCAGTAGGTGAATGACAGTGTAAATACATCCAAGACTTGTGTCATCCTGGACTGACTAACAGGCTATTTGAGATGTTTGCCACTTAGAAAAGTTGCAAAAATTGAGTTCTGATACTTTAATTTGATTTACTGATGGTACTTCTGTATGACTGTAAAATGCATAAACTGTTGTTTTATGAAGTGAATTGAAATGTGGAAAATTACTGATTTTTAGATCCCAGTATACATTTTAATTAAAAAGATGTTCATGGGCACAGTAACTTGAAATTAAATTAGAATTTTAAATTAAACTTCAGATAATTGCTTTGAAATTTGTGTTTGGTTGAAACAATGATATTCCACATCTGTTGTCTGAAATGTTTTATTCAGTAGTTTATCACTCTTTCTTTCTCCAGCATTCTAATTATTGTAACTTTACCAAAACATGAAAACCAACAACAGTGTGGTGTCCTGGTTTTGGCTGGGATAGAGTTAGTTTTCTGCTTGGTAGCTGGACAGCTAATGCACAGTTGATGGAGTTGGGAGTGCTGCAAATGAAAAATAAACCTAAGACTTCTAAAAAGCCCCAGAGTTAACATATTGAATGCTAAAGCTAGATCTGTTGCCCAAATGTCTGCACCCAGATGCAGCTGCTTTGTCCTTTCCAGCCTGGTCAGGATAGGTCGGAAAACATCAAATATTCTCATTTTGGGTTTAGCATGAGGGTAATGTTGACTGCAACAATTGAAACATTAGCGTGTTAAGCCGTGCTTACCCTGAGTCAAGGAGTTTTCAGTTTCCTGTGCTCTGCCAATGAGCAGGTGCACAAAGGAAGCTGGGAGGGAACACAGCCAGGACAGATGCCCCGAACTGGCCAGAGGGATATTCCATAGGATATAGGATATCGTGCTCACTATATAAACAATAGGAGTTGGCCAGGAGCCATGGATTTGCTACTTAGGGATGGGCTGGACATCAGTCAGTAGGTGTTCTTACTGTGCATCAGTTGTGTCTTTTGGGCATTACTTCTGTCTCACTCCCACTTTTCAATAATAAAAGTAATGATAATAATTTTTTAGTTTCAGTTTTTAAACTGATCTTACAGTAGCCCATGAGGTTTGCTTTTTTTCCTTGGATTCTTCTCCCCACCAGGGACTGGGAGGCATGTGGTGTAAGCAAATGGCTGTGTGGTACTTGGTTGCCAGCTGGGGTTAGACCAAGACGCCTTATTATAAAACCTTTGTAGCTTTTGAGCCAATGATCTCAGTAATTGGCAAGGATACTTTTCCCTGCCTGCAGATTGAAAATGTTTTGATTTCAGTTGTATTCCCTGGTCAAACAGACACTTGAAAGATCTTTTCTTTTTTCCTTTTTTTTTTTTTTTTTTTTTTTTTTGTCACCATACAGGTCAGGAAGCTCATTTGGGAAGGGACTTTGGATTTAGTCCAAGAGGGACTCAAAAGTGGTTTTCTTCACCGTATGACTGCAAAACTCAGTTGCAGGAAGAATAATGTTCCTCAGCACATTGTCTGTGGGTTGGCTGAACTATGTGAAATGGCAAAGCAGTTTCCAGCTGTGAATGAAAGTGACCATCAAGCTGTATGTGTGCTAGAGGAGGAAACCTCCAGTGCAGAGCAGGACCTGCTTTCGTATGTTGTGGAAAACAGCTCAAACTGTGCAAAGATTATTGTGTTAATGGGGCAGAAATACTTGGTGCCACCAAGAAGCAGTTTCCTCTTATCTGATATTTCATGTTTACAGCCCCTGCTGAACTGTAAGTATCTTTAGGTGGTTTTCTCCTGCCCAAGAAGGGCAGTTAATGTCAAGATGACTCAGTGAACAGATTTTAGCTATAGCATTACGCTCATAGCAAATGCTGCTGCAGGCTTTCAAGGTGATATTTCTAACTTTGTGCAAATAGGTAAGGACTTTCAAAGGAATGTTGAAGGTTGGCTAGGAAATCATGTTATGAGGGAATTATTTGTCTCCAGGAGGCTCCTTTAAAAGTCTCAGCCAAAATGCAGCAGTTTGTGAGCGTGTTCTGAGCAGCTATCAGCTTAGAAGGCATGGAAACGTTGAATTGAGACTAGCTGTGCTGCTGGGTCCCTGTCCCACAGGATAAGCCTTTAGCATAGGTAGGTCCATGCTGCTGCTGAAGTGGTGATGCTGCTGTCTTGATTTTTAGCTAGATTAGTCCATGGCGGGGGGATGAGGTAGTGCACCATAAAGCTAGTGTTCACTTACAGACTCATCCTGTTCAGTGGCAGGGTCTTTTTAGATTGGAATAAACAGGTCGTGGAACAAAACCCAGTATCCCCCAGGGAGGGTAACAGTTTGAGAGGCTGTTGCACCCAGCTGGAAGGCAAGACCACCAGTAGCAAGCATGACTTGTCTTTTCAGCTTCTGTGTTTCACAGCTGAGGGTATTGGCTTATGTAAAAATCAGCAACAGGGAAATGAGGGGATTTTGGAATAATCAAGTTCTCTGTAAAAGTAGATCAAAAGCTATCCAAGGCACTATCCCCAGCCCTAAGCTGACAGCATGCATAAGTCTTCAGTGCCATTCCAGTAGCTTTCAAATTGACCTTCATTATTATTACTATTATTTTTGTCACTATCAGTCATAGCTAGGATTTACCAGACAGTCTTACAGGAAAGATGTTGCCTGTGAGCAAGAGCTGGGCATTACTGCTCTTCCCTCTAATCAGTAATTTTAGATTTTTTTTAATTGCACCTGAGAAGAGAGGAAGCATATGTAATTTAGATGCTATGATTTTTTAATTTTGTTTTTTATTGAGAAGATAATCAGGAAGTAGAATCTTGCTATCTAAATAATAATTTTGCATTTGAAGTCCAAAATCTAGCTAGGAAGCTGTTTTCATCTGTAGGAAAGAAAGAAGATTATTATCATTCTGCTACCACTCTCCACAGTGGAGCATATAAGATTCTCCAAAGAGTTACAGAGCAGTCCAAGAAATCTGAGCAAATGCTTTTGAAATAAGCAACAGTGAATGTTAACATAATGCCCTGACTGTAGACTTTTTTCCTGAGTAAATCTGCTGTCCATTTTAATTGTTATTTTTCATCTTCCCTTTCACCTGCCAAAATAGAAGTAATTCTTGCTGGTCAGTCCACTGTGAGGATAACACCTCCAGTGTTAAATGAATAATGTGTAGTAATCACATTTCATGAACATCAAATACTAAGCTGTTGTTCTTGCTGTCAGACTAAATGAAAGAACAAAGATGTTCTCTGGAGAATTAAAATTGGGGAGTTCTGTTTTTTTGTGCATGTGTTCTGTATCTTTTATCCTCCAGCTAAAGTAAACTCAGCTTCTCCCATGAAAACTCTATCGGTTCTTTTACTCTTCATTGATTCTCATTTCATACACTATCTGTCTCTCTTTACCTCCAGTAGTGCAAAACAGTTTTCTAGAGCTGGCTTGAAGCTCTGCATGTCTCTGTTGGCCTGATAAAAGATCAAACAGGACAGGAATCTTGCATTCAGGGCTGTAGCTTTTCACTCAGCTGGATGCCTTATTGCATAACTTCTGTTGGGAAACTTTGAAAAAATTTTACTTTTGAGACTTGCACTCTGCTATCCTTTCTTTCCCTGAAAGTCCTAAAGATACTCAAACTTTCTTAGAGGGATCTGACACAGACCACATAAAGTCTTTTCCTTAGGTAATCAGCCAAAAAATACTGAATTTTATGGATATGATTATCTGAATTAACACAAGCATGTCAAAAGTCTTTTAACTTCTTATTTGAAAAGAACAGAAGAAATTTGCAGTTTTGCTATATATCTGTTTTAACTCATAGATTTTTTTTAAAGCTACTTTACTGATTTTTCTTTTTTTTTTTTTTTTAATTTCACTTGCCAGACAAGAAAAAATATGATGTAATTGTGATTGATCCACCATGGGAGAACAAGTCTGTTAAAAGGAGTAACAGGTATGTTTTTTAGTAAAATCAACCAAATTTTGTCATCGTAGATTACAGAGGGTAATTAACATTTTAATATATTGATCCAATCCAGGACCACTGTGAGACTGTAGCTCAAACTTGTAAATATTTTCACACATGCTTACCTTCAAATCTATGGACTGCCTTAGGTATTTCACTGAAATGTGTTGGATACTTGGCATACAAGATATTTGCAAGAGTAGATCTTGAATTATCTAGCTGGTGAGAGAATGTTAGCTCTTTACAAAGAAAGTATGGATTCAGCTGTTCTGTACAGCCCAGATCATGCACATATTAGTTTGTAATTAATAAGGTTTCTTCAGTGGACATAAAGCTAGATAAATATGTAAGTATTTCCAGGACTGAAATCTTGCTAGGAAGTTGGAGTGCGTTTTTATTTAATTTGAGGTGTAACTTAAGCTTGAGTCTAATGTTTAGAAAAACATGATAATGCAGCAGTGAAATCTTCTAGTGCAATAGGAGCTCTGAGTACTGTAGTTTATGAAGTTATTAACTTAATTTTTTATGGGCTTCCTCCACTGCTGAGTAACATCATGTTTATGCTAGTGGAGTCCTCTTATTACCATGGAATTGTATCTCTTTGAAAGAAGGGTGGACAGGAAATATGGTCTTACAACTTTCTAGAATAAAGTTTGCCGTGGCTTTTGATCTTGTTATGAAGACATAACATTTGAAGATGTAGGGACGGATGTGTAGGCTGTCCTTTGAAAGCCCTTCAGAAACCTCTCTAAACTCTCATTCAAATGAGACATTTCTCATTCAGAAGTGTCTTTCTTGAGTATATAAGGTACTCAGAGAATAATTGTAGTTATGAGCATAAGTTAGTCACCAAGATCCTTTCTCCCTTATGAAATAAAGGCAAAAAATGGAGGAGCCATCACTGCTCATAATTATCTTGTTGGCAGCTAGTCATTGTGAAGCATTTCTCATCTAGGTGAATACTTTCTCCTCTAGACAGTCCAGGAGGTATTTGGATTTTATCCTTGTTTGCTGTTTCTCACTGTAGCATTGTGTAGGGTCCTGGCTACCCACATGGTGGCTGCCAATTTTCATTAGGCAGTGTGCCAATATTTTTGGTGCTGCAGTGTGTAGGTTCCACGAGCTGCAGTTTATTGATAGTGTAGAATTGCATCATGAAAAAAAAATGGTAGAACAGGACAGGATCTGGAAAGCATCCTGGATTCACCAATGTAGCATTCAGTTAGTTCAGAAAAGTGCAGAATGGTTTTGAATAACCTAGAAAACTTCCACCATGGCTGATAATTAAAAAAAAATGAACAACTTGTGAAAATAATTGGAGAAGTTGTTATCTCTAATGACCTGTTCTGTTGCCATTCAAATTAGTGTGACTCACTTGTCATTTTCATTCAGAAGAGAGTTTATTATGAGAAATGAATAGCATTACATTGCCTAAGAAGCTGTTCACTAAATAGCTTTGTTCTGGCACAAGGATGAGAATATTGAGTTACATCTGATAGTTCTTAAATGAAAAGAAACATGGGCTCCTAAACTTAAGAGTCACAACTAATAGTGCTTTATTTCAAGGCATAGTGAAAGTACATAGTTCAAGGTTCTGCTCAGCAAAACTTATGTTCATACACTAATGATTTTATATCAAATCTCTCGGAATTGTCCACTGGGTGTCAGTCTTGAACTATTTTTATGACTTAGATTGTCAGGAGATGATTCTTGAAGTGAGTGGTCTGTGTAATTTTTTTATCCATTTGTTTTGCTTTGAAAGTTTTATGGTTGGTATATGCTAATTTGCTTTCTTACTTTATTGGCACAGGTACAGCTACTTGTCTTCATGGCAAATCAAGCAGATTCCTGTACCAGCACTAGCTGCTCCAAATTGTCTTGTAGTCATGTGGGTGACTAACAGACAGAAGCACTTACGTTTTGTTAAGGATGAACTTTATCCTCACTGGTCAGTGAAAACACTTGCTGAGTGGCACTGGGTAAAAGTAAGTTCTTTATTTTGTTGCTTTCTTGGAGACTGAGAAGACTTGCACTATGACACTTTGTGTTCTTCTCATTTGTCTATTTACTACCATTTACGTCGCTATTTGAAAGCTGTGATATCATCAATATCCTTCTTTTTTTAAAGGAAAAGGTCTTGGGAAAATATGGGATATTAAAATTTTCTGCTGTATATTTTTAACTCTTTTGTGTCAGATTACTACAGCTGGAGAATTTGTGTTGCCTTTGGATTCTTTGCACAAAAAACCCTATGAAGTTCTCATATTGGGGAGAGTTCAGGCAGATGTAAAGGAAGCCTTAAGGTATGTCAGGATATTTATGGTAAATGTCTTTTTTTTTTTCAGCTGCTAGGATTCCCTTTGTATGTATCACTAACTCATAATGCAATATAATGTCCCAAAATCTCTTGGCTGATTGTGAACCTAAAGATAGCCTTATTAGCTTTGGAGTAAGGGAGTGCCTTAGTGAGACTAAAGAAGGGAACCCCTGTGTGTTCCTGCATCTGCTCTCTTGGGAAACTCTTGGACAAAAGCCTTGTGGACAGGGCTTCCTTTGCTGACAGGTTCTCTTGGACCACGAGCCCTTGGCACAGGCTGATGCCATTTTGGGGATGCTGCTGTTGTTCCATACATACTGACATAAAAGACTGCATTGTTTGTTCTCAGTGGCTTTGCATGGCTATTGTAAACCATGTTTTGTCCAAAGCCTCAATGATTTCATAATTTGTTTCATAAGTTGTTTTATGTATTATGTCTGAGCAACATTTAATTTCCCTTGGACTTTGAAGTTTGTGAATGAACATTCTGTGTGTTATCTCCCATCTGAAATAACTCTGCAAGAGCTGTAGCATCACATTGGGTAACATTCATTCATTCATTCTCACATTTCTTTTCTTTTCTGATTTATATGACAGGAAATCTGAAGGTGTTCTTCCAATTCCAGAGCATCAGTTAATTGTCAGCATACCCTGCAGTCTGCATTCACATAAACCTCCTCTTGCTGGTATGTTTTGGTTTTTATGCCTAATGTTTCTGTAGCACAGTGATCTTGGATGCCTCATTATGGGATGTACCTAGAAATGCCTTAATTTCCCATCTGTCAAGCAATTTTACTCAACAGAACTTGTGGTTCCTCTTAAAGTGTTCTGAAGCACCTCATCCTGAGAGAAAATTAATGTGAAAAGCAGAACTTCAAGTAGTACTGTGTGAACATTTTGGGTAGACGTAGAAAAAATATTGCATTTTTCAAAATTTATCTTTTAAATGCTGCAGAAACAGTTTTACAGATACTTCATATATGAAGTCGTGACAAATGACCTAAAGTACCTTGTGTGGGAGAGAACTTTGGGAGTACATAAAACAGGAAAGCAGAAACCTGTTTCTTTATTATGTCATCCTGAAATAAATGTTTACATATCTGCATGAATTGATTATATGCCTACAGTGCAATTATGCCTTTAAATCCAAAAACTTAACTATTTTAAGACTGCTAACAAGAGGCAAAAAATAAGGTATGCCTTGCTTGTTTCTGAGGAGTTGTATTTCGCTCACTGAAGTTGTGTTTTGCTCACTGAAATTGATGCAGTAATGCCAGCCAGCCAGTTAGTGTGGGTATAAATTAAACTTTTTAGAGTTGGTACAAAGAATTGTTCTGGAGCACTTTGACTAATTTAGTCAATAGGAAGTGGTACTTCTTTCATCATTACAGCACCTTAGAACTTTCCGAGGCTGTGGTAAGAAATATATTTAAAATCTCACCCAAAATCGATTTAATCCTCCACCAAGGGGGAAGCTCGCAATGAGTCTGCAAATATTCCAGGTGTTTTGTATTCACATCAGAAAGGCAAGTAGAAGAAATGTTTAATGCTCTTGGAGAGGAGAGGTGTCACACTTTGCTTCTCTGATATGCTTTTCTTTTTCTCTTCCCAAGGGGTAGAACTACTTTTGATCTGAGCAATTGTTGTATCTCCAGGGATGTTCTAGCATCTGTGTTTGGGGGCTTGCATTTATTAAATTACCATATATATATATGTATACATACACACACACCTGTTAAAAAAACTAGTAGAAAGGACATACTTTGGTTAGCTAAAAATGGAAGAAACAGAAGGGCAGTTCTAGAAGGATCTTTGTGCCATCCTGAAGCCACATCTCCAAGAATTAGGGCTACAGCAGGGTGTATATGTGTTGATTTAAGCTAATGAACAGTGGGGTGGTTATTTATGAGGCTGTCACTAGGGTCTCTTTAGCAAGCCAATATTTATCAGCAAACTTGGACACAAACAGGAGACTTGTGAGGCATCCAAGGGTGCAAACCAGCAGTTTGGATGTATTATGGAAAATTTTAGTGCAACAATGGTCCTCGGAGCAATTATTTTGTAGGGCAGATCTAGAAACCATATTGGAGAATACGTTATAAATTATAACCCTGAGTGGAATTTGAAGGAAACTGTCCTTCCTAATTTTTGGGTGTATTCCTTGAGTCTTCAGTTGAGTAATGGGATTTGATAACATTGGGCAGCATTTGTATTTCTCTTTGAAAAAATGAACTTGCTTGGAGCAATATGAATAGTTTAAAAAGTTTTTGTGAAAATCCACGTATATCCTACAGGTTTTTTGGCAGGTCTATGCAGAATATGGTTATGTAATGAAAAGGTAGACAGTAAAGCAAAAGCTGATTGCTGATGCTTTAACTTTTGTGCTGTACAAGGTGTTGCTTTCACGACCAGGCAATAATCTCAAGCAGCCAGTAGAGAGCAGCTGAGCTACATCCTAGAGGGGTTCAGAAGAAATTTGAACAGAAGCAGGGATTTGGCAAGGGGGGAGAAGGACACTTGATGAGTCAGACACATTCTTTATGCTTTGTTTTAGTAGTAACAAAGCCAAAAATATTAGTATTTACTGATGCTGTCTGGCACTTTGTTTCTTATTACAACAATAAAGGTTGTATGTTGGTACATATGTAGCCACTTAATGACTGATTATAAGAGTTTATCTCTCTGGGGGAAAAGAAAGATGTAAATTAAAGTAAGCCATCAAAAAGAGATGTTTGTGTTCCTACAGTGCATTTAACCATGAAATTGCAACTGTGGGGGTTTTGGTGATGCATGTGCTGTGTTCAATGCTTAGAGCTCTAATATGTCATTGTAAATGTACTTAAGCTGCTTTATGCAAATGTGTTAAAATCAAATTTTATTACTCCAGGTTTTGATTCAAATAACAGCAGGTTTTCTTCCTAATTCAATTCAATGGTGCTCTTAGAGAGCACAAAAGATACTCTGTTACAGATATGTATGGAGTTCTACATAACTTCACATCACCTTTTTTCCTTTTCCTGTATTACAGATTGTTCTTGTTATAGCCATTGCTCTTCCAGTTTTTAAGTATATGCATTTATTGTCAGAAAATAATGCTGTTGTGTAGGAGTTTGCCTAAAAGCAGTGGAATTAATTCTTGGCTATGTTCTAGCCAATTTGCATATATTCAGCAGAACTGTGCAATGAGGAGTCATGGGAGGTCCCTCCTCCTGTAGCAATGATGGTTTATTAGGCCATGTTATAAAGGTTTGCTTGGAACTAAAAGAAGTAAATGCCTTTTGTTTCCTTATAGGCCTTGTGAGCCCTTGCTGTAAGACTAATTGATTGTTGCATCAGCATCTAGATTTAACTTGAAGTTCAGGAAAGACGGAGTGCTGTAATGCCATCTTTGAGCTGGATTTCAGATCATTTTCTGGTCCAGGGTTTAGACAAATTGGGCAATAAGGACCTCTATGTCGCAAACTCTTTTGAAGGGTTATTTTAAACTGAAATAACTTGTGCTTTGTGCTTTGCAAGGCTCACTGATCAGGCAGTGAAAAAGCAGACGCTTATTTTCACTTTATATATCCAATTTATCAATGCAGAACTTGCTTTTTAGGCAGTGGAAGTTCAAAAAATGTTGCTTGTTTCAAAGATAATTCTTTAGCTCATTTAAACAATTTTCTGAGCATGCATCTTCAATATGTGTCTGGGATTAGGAATGTGCAGGTGTGTCAAGTCTCCTGCCTGGCCACTGGATTATGCTTTGGAATGAAATGGGTTTTCTGGAGCTGTTGTGTCTGCCAGCTACCTTTGTGCTTGCTTCACGTGTCCTAGGGCATTAGGTGCTCAAGTACCTGAGCTGCTGTCTTGGTGTTTGTGACACCTGCAAATGATAAAGAACAGGCTGTTTATAATCTATTTAACCTGTTTCCTGTCAGTGGTATCTGTAAGTGGATAGAAGTAATTGTGTTCTGGGTTTTGTTTTTCAATCTATTCCTGTGGTAGAAAAACTCAATACTTAATTTTTCTACTGATGGAACTCCTCTAAGCTGTTTTCAGAGGAAAAACCCCAAGGGTTTGCTTGAGGGCTGCAGATCAGATCCATGTGTGTTAAGATAGTCTACTGGTGATACAAAGGTCTAACAAAGAAGACATAATTTGGGACTTGAACACTGATTTTTCCTATTTGAAGGAAACCAATGTAATGAGATTTTAAGCCAGCAAAATTCAGCTCTTTTGATATGGTAATTTCGTTGCAGTGCAAGTTACTGCCTGATGTGATTATGTAAATGCCTACAACCTAGCAATGAAGAATCATACTATAATGTGATCTCAAATTATATGTAATGTGTCTGGTTTTTTTAAAAAGCCCTCGAAGTTTAAAAAGATGTTGTCTCTGCCAGAAGGAGAGAGGGAGATTCCTGCGACTTCCTTTTTAAATTCTAGAACCAAATTGATAGAAAGACTGGCACACTTTTCCTGCTTCTGTTGAACTGATTGGTTTCTTGGCTACCCCTTTTTTGCTTTCTGGTGAGCCAGTCTTTGAGATTGGTTGATATGTGCTTTTCAAATTTGTTCTTTTAGGCATGAAAGTTTTTGGTGACTTCTGAAACTGCTTTGGATTACTGAACCCAATGCTATGAAGATTATTTTTAACTTATGAATTTTAAGATCTACCACCTCTCTGAGCAATCTGTTTAGTGTTTCAGCACCCTCATTGTAAACAATTGTTTCCTTATATCTGGTCTGAATTGATCCTATTTTCATTTAAAACCTTTATCCCCTGTCGTATTGCTGCAGGCCCTGCTAAAATAAGCTTGTTGCCTTCTTTCTTATAGCCCCTATTTAAGCATTGAAAATCCACAATCAGGTCTTCCTGAAGCCTTCTCATCTTCAGGATGAGCAACCCCAACTCTCAGCTTGTCCTCCTAGGGGAGGTGCTTTGGCCCTCTGATCAAATTGTCAGCAAATTATGCCCAAGAAATTCTTATCTTAATGGAGCTGTGAAAAGAACAATAAAATTTACCACTTTTTTATTATGATGTGTTTGCAAAATGATATTAAGCAACTACTCATAAGTGGTGTCTAATTAGATGAACACCCACGACACCAAACAGTGTGTGAGTTTTCTGTCAGAATGTACATTTTCCTCTAAACTTCCCAGACTCTTCTCTGTAAATGCTAGATTTGTTTAAACATTTTATCTTTCCTCTAAAAGAAGCAGGTTTTTGGAATAAGATTCCTTCTGGTAGCAGTATTTTTTAGATTAAAAGCTGCCTTGATGATAGCCCATCTGAGACATTCATGTGACATTTGTTAAAGATTGGGAGAAGGCGAATAGATTTTTACACCATGCCAAAATACAAAAAAGCCTGGAAACACCCATTAACAATATTTACAGAAAAGTTTTTAATACAGTGGAGCTTTGGAAGAAGTGATCACGTAGGTAGGAAATGCACCTTGGGTTGGCTAACACTAGAAAGTGAAGCGGGTGCTCATCTTTCTGCAACAGGAGCAATCTATGGCCTGACCAGCTGGGGTCTCACATAGGGCATCTGTGACTGGCAAACTTGATGCAAAAAGTCAGTACTTGGATTGCACCAAAAAATTTCCTCTCATACTTCAGTGTATGTTGACTGGATGTGTTTTTGCTTTATGCAGTGATCATATCTGAAGAGGCTGAGTGAAGCAGCAAAATGTTGGCCTTATGAGCTGTATTTTTAAGTGACAGATACGCAGAAATCACTAGCAGATCTGATCTAAAAATGACCAAAGTATTCTTTGGAAAGGGTCATGTTTCCATACTTTTTCTTCTTTTATCTTCAGCAGCAAAACACAAAACTTAACATGCAGTTTTTAGTATAGATAAGTTTTTCAGTCTTTCTGCCTTCTCTGTGTTGGGGGCTCCTTAACCCTTTGCTTTTCTCATGTTTTTGTAGCCATTTCATGAAACGTAGTTAAGGAGTTCCTCAAACCAGCCACAGACTAAATGGTTCTATATGACAAGTAACACATTTAACAATAAACTCTTTACTATAATACTTTTCAAGCAAAATGCAAGATCTTTTTCTATCTCCAAGAATACCAGTGATCAGTGACACAGTTGATGTTAATGACAGACGTCTTTATATTTGGATTTAGGCAGCAAAAATCCCCAACTATAAAAGAAATATGAGATTTATGTTACTGAATAGCAGTAACAGTTATAGAAATATCTCTTCTGGTGCCAGGTTGATATTGGGGAAAAAAATAGTTCCTGCATTTTTTTAGCCCTTTTAGTGCTGTACTTATTTAACTGGTATTACTTTTAACTTTTGATAATAGTATTACTTTTTACTTTTGATAATGTTTTCATTACAAAAATACTTTTATCCCCTTTAAGGTACAGAGGAAAAGAGAGTGTGCTCTTAATTAAGGAAAGGGTTTATGTATTTATTTATTTATATATATAAGTATTGCCCCCATGTTATTGGAGCTAAGTAAGGCTTTAGGAGGTGTTTGGTTGATATTAGTAAAAAAATTCAGAAATCATTTATGTAGAGGCTGAAATAAATCCTCCTTCCCTTTCTCTAAATGAAAACCAATAAATCAAGGCTATTGAAGGCCTTGACAGTATTTTTCAGAATCTCAAGGGCATTTATTTAAGATTACTTTCTCACTATAAATAGTCCAGCTGTTTGATGAAACCTCTGAAATTAATTTGCTGTCTCTCCCTTTTTTAATGAAACATTCATTTTTTTATTCTGCCAGCATCACAGGGGAGGTTTTACTTTTTTACTATTGTTATTTGTACCATTGTCATTGTTGTTGTCTTTTTTTTTTCTCTTGCACAGCAGTTCTGGCAGAGTTTATCAAGCCAGATGTGGAATGCTTGGAGTTGTTTGCTCGCAATCTACAGCCTGGTTGGACCAGCTGGGGAAATGAGGTCTTGAAGTTTCAGCACATTGATTATTTCACTCTTCTGGAGAATGAAAACTGAACTGGGTCTTAAACATCTATACCTTCTGAAATTCCACATCATCCCAGGGGCCTCTTGAACTTAGCCTTATTATTGACGGTGCACCTAAAGGTAACAGAAATAAAACCAATTGCATTTTAGTTAGAACTCTTTAAGTGACAATATATCTGTTTAATGCTATCTCCCCTCTGTGCAAGGTGGTCCCTTATTTTGATGATCTGAACATATTTAGATACTTTTGTTACCAAAAACCAGTGAAGATAAAACCCCTTAACAGCAGTGCAGCTTTGAGAAGCAGGCATTCTTTATTCGGTCAGGTGCATGAGGGAGTATCTTCTCTGAAATATTTGTATGCTGATTACAGAGAAAGCTCCTGTTTATATTCTTAATTTTACATACATATTCATTGACATTGATGATATTAATTTCCCCAAAATCATTAACACAGGCTCCCTTCCCTTTGCATACACGTTCTTCTGTACCAGGGGTTTCTTTGGTGGTTCCTGGTGGTCAGCCACCCCAAAATCACATTTGACCATCCAGTGAATGGTAAAAAGTTGGCATAACTGGGCTAGTTACTCTGCAGTTTTCCTTCTTGGTCAATGTTTAACATGACCCTAGAGAATAAGCATTTTGTGGTTCTATAGGCTTGTGGTTTTTGAAGAATAATCATATTAACCCATCAGGTTAATATGGTGGGTTAAAACAATAATTTTTCATCTGCCAACAATGTTAAGTGTAAGTTCATCCCTGTTCTTTTTCAAACCTCAAGAAAAGAATGATATTTTAAAGTATTTTCACTGCAGCTATCAAATCTGAGCTGATAGCACATTGCTGCTGCTGTACTGTAGCTTGTGCTATTTTTAAAAATTATAATAAAGAATTGTATTGTTTTTCAAGAGTCAATGGAAGTAAACAATTCTGAATGATACATGTTTTCTTAAAGTTTTTTTTTGCAAAACAATAGGTTTTGAACTAATATAGTTATGAAGGCAGTGTATCTTCCTACTCTGTCTGCCTTAGAGAAAATAAAAGGAACAGTGATTATATTTACTGGCATATGAATTCTTGACTGTCCATATTCTATATAAAATGTTACTTTTAAAACAGTTGATAATTCTGTCTTTGTGTATATGGTGTTAATTTTTTGATGACATTGTAAATGATCAGCCTCAACATCTTAAAAATTCTGAAGTTTTAACAGATTGTATGTATTTTTTAAAAGACTCTTTCCTTATGTTCTGGAACATTATAAAGCCATGCTTGTGAGCTGTATTTTTCAGCTAACAAAAAAATGATCCCTTTAAAAATATATTAAAGAATTGTACCCTTTGTGTATCATTTGTTGTTCTTAAATTTACTTTGAAAAATATAAAGAAAATGTAATGAGGCCTCTGCCACTTACTCATTTATAGCAGTTGAGGCAGAGGTGCTGGACAAATTGATTTTCCTGATGGCAGGTTCCTGAGTTCTGACTGTTTGTAATGGAGAACAAAATACATTGCCTAACTTGTTTACCTTCTTTACTCCCTTTTGGTAGCCTGGTGCACTGTGAAGATTTATTTAAATTTAACTTCAAAATGTTAGCAGAGTAGTTTTTAATAATTTTGTAATAAAGATGAAAATGAAAACTTGTGTCTTATTTCCAGTTTCTATATTACTATTCAATTCCATGTTTTGCCTATTGGAGCAGTGGAGTTAATAAAACAAAGAAAATGCTTTTTTCCCCTCCCCCCACAGTTAAACATATACTCAAAATAAGTAGATAACGTAACAGTGGAAGTAGTTTCCCAGGGAAATGTTTCTTGCTGCATGTTTTTATTTAGTCTACCTTTTAAAGTGTCAGTATGTGTTGTCATTACACTGCAAGGGCTCCATATTGCTGGAGTTTCATAGCTCTTTGATGTTCCTTGTAGATAGCCCCTCTAGGCACTGACTCTTCCTTGTCCTCACAGCAGCCAACTGACTCCAGTTCCCCTCAGCCAACCAAGCCACTCTTTTATAACACTCTGCTTATTGGCTACAGCTGTGGCCTGTTAACATCAGGCCTGTTCCCAATCTCTAATAATTGGCTCAGCTGCAACTCTTTAGGGGGTAAGATTACTTTCTACACTACCTTTACTTACTTATGTTCTATCCCCCTACAAATATGTAAGCAATCTTACCTACAGCTACAAGGGATAGGCGATTCTTTATTTGCTTTTAGTTTTAGAAGACATTCCTACCTGGAGCTTCTGCTTTCCCAGTCAGAATTCCCCTGCCCTCCCAAGATGCTCTCATCCAGTAGTAAATGATGTATGGGACTTAAGCATGTAATAAATGATAACTGCTGCACTTATCTTGTTTACCCCTTGTACTCTACAAAACAGCACAAGAAATGACAATGTTGTCTGTTCCACATCCGCTGCTATGAACAATTCCAGATTATCTTTTTAATTCCAACTAAAAGATAGATGAACAATATTAGGGATCAAGAAGCCACCTTTCTCCTTCGAGCTAAGCAGCAGAACCCTTCTAAGGGAATAACCTTCTTTAGGCTCTTTAAGAATTGATTTGTCTTTTCTGTGGAGTCCCTTTGCAAACAGTGGCTTTCTAGAATCCTAGAATAATTAAGATTAGAAAAGACCTCTAAGATCAAGCCCAGCTGTTAACCTGCCATCACTGTGTTCACCACTAAACAGGTGAACTTCCAGCACCTGGGAATCCAGCCTCCTAAGTATGGCTTGTATGTAGAGGACTTGTGCAGGCAGGTTCTAAGCTTCTCAGATTAAGTCAAAAGTTTAAGATTGGAATTTGTCATATCTGATCCTGTCCTAAATAGTTACAAAATTATGCCTTGGACACCTGTTTGCTGCTTTTCCACTGCTCTGGCCATGAATAAAACCTTGTGAATATGACAGAAGTGATGTTCCACATCTGCAGCCATCCTGAAACCATTGCATTTTCTCAGGAGGAGAAAATTTGGAGGAGAAAACTTGCTAACTTGGAAATCCCATGGTGGTATTAGCAGTTGATAGTTTGAGGTGATAGGGTCATCTTTTAAACATAATTATTTACCTGTTATGCTGAATTCATAATTTAAATAGCCCCTTACACTTTTGTAGGTCTCCAAGACCCCAGCTGTTCCTAACCAGCCATCAGATTGTTCAGTGTCTGTCAAAAGATTCTTCTGAGGCAGAATCTGCATATCAGTGATAAGTGAAACCAGGTAATATAACAGGACAATTTAAGATCTGGTTTCCTTTTATGTTATATATGTCAATTGCTCAGAGCGTACAATGCTCTATGTTGTGTCAAGCCCTGTATAAAAACGCAAACTTGCTCTGAAGAGTTTACAAAGTTGGTAAGAAATGAAAGAAAAAGGGAGAAGATAAGGATGGAGGAATACAGGATGGTAATGAGATATTAAAGGTGTATTTAATAAGTATCAGTCTAGGTATTATGCACATCTTCAGTGTTCCTAAGAAATTGTAAGGTTGTTTCCCCCATTTTAAATGGGATTTTCTTTAGTATTCTAGCATCACACATTCAAATAAAAAATTGGTGGAGTGTGTATTTTACTTACAACATTAACAAATTAAAAGGGTTTTTTAAGCTCTAAATTCTTCTTGTGACAACAAGTGACAACTGTGATTACTGAAGAATTTTCAGAAAGTATGTTGTTTGGTACATCTGTTGTTGTTTTAGCAGGACAATGGTAAAAGTTTCTTTGGCTAGGTATTCTCTACTATTTAAAGCCTTTTAACATTATGTGTTATTGCAAAAAAACTCAGTTGCATTACAAAAAGAAGTAATTTTAAGCTTTTTCTATACGTGGAGTACATCAAGTGTCATAATCAAACTTTTATGAATCTTCAGGTTTGAGTGTGATTTTGAAATGTCAAATTAGCATATGACCTTTACTTGTATTTTTAAACTTCTGTGAAGTAAAAAGAATTATATCAGTAAGATATGTTTTTGGAATAATGATTGCTAGGCATGTACTCCTGTGGAAACAGCAAAACTTCTTTTGCAAGATTAGACATTATTAAAGAAGTGAGATAAGTGAGGAGGTCGTACCTCTTCATAGCATTCAGCTTGGATAGGTGTCAGCAGCAGCAAAGGGTTGACTTTTAAAAATAGATTTCCAAATTACATAAACAACTATAAATTGCAGGAGATAATGCTACTCTGCCTTGATAATTGCATTCATTAGCCTCAACATGCCAATAAAGACTTGCCTACTGCTTATTTTGGATTGGACATAAGAGGAGGAGAATGGAAGGGGGCTGGAGAATAGCCAAGGGACACAAGCTATGTTCCAGTTGCTGAAAGAAGTCTTGTGGTGTCCCAGCTGGCAGGTTTTTTCATAGAATAGTTTGATTTGGAAAGGACCTTTACAGGTCATGTAGTTCAACTTCCCTGCAACGAGCAGGGACATCTTTGTTCAGATCAGGTTGCCGAGAGCCCTATACCCAGCCCCTACCTGACCTTCAATGTTTCCATGACTGGGTCTGCCAGTTTTTTGTGGAGAGAATTGTGTATGTGCATGTGTGTGTGCAGGCAAAGCTGACCTGTTGGAGTAGTGCGAATCACTAGTACGCAGTGCTTTGAATAACAGTGGTATGTGCATTGCTAGAAATTTAACATCACCATATTTTTACTTGTCAGTGTCCTAAGGTTACCAGTTTGTGGGGAAAAGGTACTATTTATTTGGTTAGAGATGTCCCAATACCATGCATGGTTTGAAAGCTTGCTTGGGGGCTGTTTAATGGATCTATTTTTGCTTTGTAATCTTCTGGAAGCGTAACATTGTCACTGATAAGTGAACGGCATAGCAGCTGCCCAGGTGTGTTCCCATAACCCTGGCCACATCTCAGAAGCATGGGAAGCCTGCAGGGGGTTGGGCAGGTGCATGGTTCTGTGGGTTCTTTGGCAGCTTCAATGTGCCTTGACATCACTAAAATGACATCAGAGCTGTTCTAATGGGGCTAGGTCACTTTGCTGGGCCTAGCTTTGAGGACTTTCCTTCCTGGCATAAAGGAGTTGAGGTTATCACCTTCTTGTCAGGGTTGTTCTTCAAGTAGACTGAAAATTTTCTAAAGAAGGTTGCTTTTTACTCGCCAACATTTTTTATTTAACCTGCTGAACTCTTGATGTGCCGCAGAGCCTGGGCTTTCAGCTCTGGGTCTGAGCCTGCACATGGGCTGTTTTGGGGTTAGAGAGTTATGGGCCATGCTCTGAGGGCTGAGATTCAAAATTCTTCTGGTCTCAAGACATCCAGGCTTTCTTGGAAGTACTCTGACTGCCAAACTGCAGGCAGAGCTCTGTAGTGGTCCTCCCTTCTGGCTTTTTGGCTTTTTAGCTACCTGTCTTATGAAAAGGAGGGCTGGGAGGCACTGTTGACACTGAGGTCTTGACACTGCAATCACAATGCTTTCTTAAGAAATGCATCATCTTTCATACTTTCCCTGTGATGAGAAAAATCTGAAATTTCCATTACTTGTTTCAGACCATTTTTATATTTCAGTTAGTAATTTGCATTTGCTTACAACAAAGTAAGTTTGACTTTCCATAAGCTCTGTTTTTTGGTGCTTAGTTTTTCCTTCCTCCTTCTCTATTTCTCAACTGGTTTTCTTCAATCTAATATTCGTTTACACATTAGTAACTTTATTTTGTGAAATATTTTTTACTGGAGGTGCCTGTAGATTTCTTTTAACTGTCAGGAAGGCTTGTCTGTAGAATTGCATGATTTGAATTTATTTTTTTGTTATCTGTTTCCACAAACATCTGTAGATAACAGAGTGTGGCACGGGATTGGAAACATGAATCCTGTGTGGTATGGGACTGGAAACATGAACACCACATCTGGTGATTAGGGGGGAATGAGGGGCTACTTAGTAAACGTTAGCTGGAGGATGGGAAGTTGTGGCAATAGCAAAATTGGCTGCTGCCACAAGAACATAAAAATGTGCAAGCCACATGAGAGAAAGGTGTGATTTGTGATTTCTCTGTTGTGTTGCCTAACTTGTAAGTAAAAAAGGACAACAACAGTACCATAGCAGGAGTACTATCTACAAGGGAATGTTTATTTATCACTTCTCTGGTGCTACCTGTTTGATAACAAAACAAGAAAGTAAGGCCTCATTTGATGACCTTTATGGAAATGATAGCCCTGACAGAATTCAGGAGACTTTTTCAGATCTGCTAGGGAGATAGTATTCATGGTTAAAATACTGTAGTAGCAGCAGTCCCCACTGGGGAATGATGAGCATTGACTCCACGGTTGCAGAAGGCTGATCAATCACTTTATTCTTGCTACACTCTCCTGTACTATATGAAAAACCCATTGCCCATGCCAAGCAGTCCAATACAGCTTTGACCTCATTGGTCATCAATCCAAACACCATCACCAGAGTCCAATTAAGAAATCACTCTTTGGTAAATAATCTCTGTAACACATTCCACAGGTGCATAACAACAGGTGCAGCAAGTAGAGATAAGAATTGTTTTCTCTGAGCCTTCTCACAGCTTCCCAGGAAAATCCTGGGAGAGAATTATGTCTCTCTCTGTTCAGAGGATATGTGATTACCACGAAATACTACTACTAAAATGCTGTGAAGGCAAATATTTGAGTAAGATTTTTCTCTGCTATTGTTCAATATGCAGTGGCATGTCTTCCTTTTTCCCATGTCAGTAAGTAAATTGTGTTAAAGTAAAATAGCAGTATTGCTTATGACTGGTTTGATGTCAGGCACGCATATTCAGTTTTCCTTTTCTTGTGTAAAACCCAAACAATAACTTCTGCTGAGGGAGAAGGAGGTCATACATTCTCATTTTGTCTGTAATATTGCCTCCATTTGCCTCAGACTGTGGAGCCTACAGTCCTTTAAGCACCTGGGATTGCTGGAATAGTCACTTTGGGGTATCTTAGATCTCTTTTTACCCTTCTGTGTCCTTCCTTAAAGGGTATTTCTGTAACACACAGTTTTGAGATGAGAAAATGAGGGTCTGTAAAGAGGAGAAAACAAAGTGGAAAACAGTGCCCAAAAGGCAGTGGAATAATGAATACTGGACACTTCACAGCTAGTGCCATGGGAGTGCTCATGGTTCTCTAAACCATTACTGTGGACAAGCTCATTCACATGTTTGAGACTTTATTGTAAAGATCTATCTCTTTGCCTTTTTGGAGATGGAGACATTTTTCAACCCAGGAGAGTGGGTGCAGTCCCCTGGCCAGCATTTTTAGCACAGCAGACGTTGCACACTGCTGGTTACAGGTCAGCTGCAGAATTGTACAAAAATCTGAACTTCATGTGTGGCCTTTTTTTCAGCATAAAGTATGGCTGCGCACTGACTACTATGTAGAAAATGAAATGCATTCAAAGTAAAACCAGCACAAAGGCAGAGATAAGTTAGAAATTTAAGAATAGCTAATGATGTAATAGGCTAAAAATATCTGCATCGAGGGTCATGATTTTACAGGATCATTAACTGAAGTTTGTCGCAAAATTTTGCCAGTTTATTTAATAGCACTGTCTTGTAACAGCTTTATGCCATTAATTCAGGAGACAGCTAATTGGAAATATTCTTATGGCACTTTTACTGCCCTCAAACTATTGCTTGTGTGTCTTAAACGATTTGCATCTTCCGTTACTCTGCACTCCAAAAATTAGGCTGAGTTCAGAAAGAAAGTATGTGTCCTTTTCTGAGGTTCATGGTTCATCTATTGGTTCATATAACTTCAAAAAGATAGTTATGACATAAGAATTACATTTTTCCACATCAAAGTGACCCAGTCAAAACTTCAGCTGAAAATTTTTATGAGGCCTACAGCCTAATTTTTTTAAAGTACCCAAGAGAGTTTAGATTATAAGGAGCTATTTTTGACCAAGTAAACTGGCCAGCAAATTTATGAGGATTTCTAAATTTCTAATAAAGTCAAGGGAGTGTAGAACATAAGAGGAGTCTAAATATTATTACAAATTTCACTGCATGATGCAACTTCCACAGATTTATTATTTTTTTGGTCCTGTGCTCTTCAAGGTTAATTGTGATAAACCTCAAAGTAAAAAATGCCACAGGAATCAACAATGTTAATATTACCTCTAGCATTATAGGAGGAAACTTTCTGGTATTACAGTGCTGAAAAGCCTCATTTGCAGAGGCTGGCAACTGTCTTACACAACAATTTCATTTAGTTGATACAATCATGGCTTTGTATAGCCATTTACATAATGACATTATAGGTCTGTAAGAGAAATAGGATTATATTATCCCATAACAAAGTTACTGAGGTTTTGATATAATATGAAGACTCCACTTTTACATATGATTTTCATGAGAACACTCTTACAAGGAAATTATTTGCCTACTATCACATTGCTCTTTTTGAGGTCTTAAGTAGCCCTGTGAAGTCTAGGCCTTTTCCTAAGTGTCTGCTGGTGATAGGTGGCCATTTCACTCCAAATCACTGTGGTAACAAACTCTTCTTTCACATGAGTAGTTTGCCTTTTCCTCTGTGTATATATAGAAGGTGAAGCACAACAAAGTTGTGGCTTTGTCACACGAGTTTCTTTACAGGAGGATTTGCTGAATGTACACAGTGTGTGCAAAAGAGGAAGATCTTTTACAAATTCAGAAAGGAATGATGGGCAGTGAATAGTGATTGAGCTGTGGGATGGCTCCTTTGCAAGGGGGATGGATGTGCTTTTTTGTAGTTTATCTTTCCATCGTGGTGAGTACTCTGATTGGAAAGGTTGCATCAATAACAAGAGATTCACTTCAAATGAAGATGTTGCCTCAGAGTTTTTAATTCTCAGTCATAAATCTTTGCCAGAAATCTAAATAGCTCTCTCAGCTTTTCAGATCTCTTCATTATACAAAATCTCTTTGATGATAGTACTAGCAAAAGCAAGAGAAAATAAATCCAAATGCATTTGCAGAGTTGACTCCCTTTGCAGCCCAAAGATGTGAGATTATATCTGTTATCTTCATAATTTTTTACTAGCCATTTATGAAATGCTTACCCAATGAAGATGTAATAATTTTCACTTGAAATCTTGGTACTAGATATTTAGTTTGAGACCAGCTGTGACACTTAAGTATTTCCTTCTTTGATGAACCAGATGATGAAATAATCTAATTAGTCTCCTTATGAGAAGCAGTCAGAAGTATGATAGCTTTCCTATTTAAGAATCAATATAAAGGCAAGATGGTAAAATCTGGCAGGGCATCTGTAACATGAATGCTTTATTATGAAGAAACGGAGGCTTCATACAGATTTGATTACAGAGGATTACTTATCTTCCTTTGCAACAGCCAGGGATTAGCAAGCAGTCCTTATTCTTCTGCATACTCTGCGTGTCTGTTTGTGAGAGAAGGGGTATGTGAATAAGATTTAGGGATACAACTATTTAGTTTTTCTCTCAGTGGGTACTATAGGTGATAGTTTCATATTTGCAAGACCTTTTTTCTTTCATTTCTTCATAGCAGCAACGCATGTGATGGTCCTCAACTGGAATGAACTTGTGAATTTTCTTGGAAGCTGATGAAATGCTGCTACATTACACAAACAAAGCCTTTGCCTGACAGCTTCTGGTGTCCACTTTTCTCATCACTGATCATCCTTTCTGTGAATTTCTCAGCTTATTCAGACTAGAAAACAACAGATAGCTCCCTATAAGTCAGGCGTAGTATTTTCTAAACCATCTGTGACTATTTTTTGACTCATTTTTTCCATGTAATCCCAACACTTTTACTCACTGCATCAGACATAGCTCCTTCCATGTCTTACAGGGGTACCAAACCAGACTATAATTGCCAGCTACATGTGATTTTAATTAATGCTTTACCTTGAAGGAACTGAGCTGCTGGTGGCAGCTGAGGGTGTATGAGTTCCTCATCTTGTGAACATTGCAGCCTCGTGTTATAATCCACATCCAAAACCCACCTCCTTTAGAAATGAACTGCAGCTGCTCCTGATATTTAACATTGTAAACTTCTTTTGTATCTTTTATTGACCCTTAGAAACATCACAGACCACAATTTTAGAAATATTGAGCTAAGTATCTAACAATTCTTGCTTCTAGGTCACATGGTGTGCTGGAGTTGGGTAACACTGTCACCTGCAGACATTCCCTTTTTTCTGATTGTTCTAGTAGAGCCTGCTCATGTTGAGCTATAAATCTCTTTAGACTGAAAAAGGCACATAATTCAGGAGGCTTTCTAAAAGCAGCCAGAGCATTTATCTATTTCAGTTGCAAGTATTCCATCTTTCTGTAGCAAAGCTCTATGTCTGGGGAGAGCTTAATATCAGATACAGTTTTCCCACTGGATGGGGATCTTTAATGTATCACTTGTGAGTAGTAACTCTCTTTGCTGACATTTACAGTTGCTGTTGATATTTCTTACTTCTTAATGTTTCCAGACACTGAGCCTTCCAGGAGGGCCTAAGCCGACTCAGGCTGGGGTGCATTTGCCTCCTCTGGGAAGCTGTTTTGCAGTTTTGAATATCTCAGCTATTCATAAAAAGGCAATGTGACTTTGCTAGCCCTCCAGAGTACATCTGTCTCACTGACTCACCGCAGAGATGCTGAAAACAAATATACTTGCCAGTCCTGAAAGCGGTGCTTGGCTTGTTGGCTTTTTCATGCACTTGGAAGAACACAGCCAAGCTTTCTCAGGAAGGGCTTTGGGCAGACAGGTCAAGATGGCAGAGGCACCCAGCCAGGATGGCAGCTCAATGGATTGAGAGCTGGACTGCTGCATCATCTGGTTCATTAGAGGATGAGGCACTTAATTGTCACAGCTGGTGTCATAGTGAATCTCTGTCACCTTGGAGAAGAATGATAATTACTGAGTATGACCAACATGAGCTCTAGGAAGAGATGACTGGTAGCATGCAATGAAGGAGTTTTTATGAGGATGTGCAAGATGAGAGCAAGTCTACATAAAGCTGGAATTCCAAAGTAATGGGTCAGTATAAAGCTTAGGATTCCAGGTGAAAACTTGTAATGCATGCCAAGCTTGTATTAAAAAGGTAGCCTCTTTTAACCTTTAAAATATTTAATGAACTTTTCACTTGAAAATTTGACCTATGATGAAGATTCTCTTTAGTTTGAGAGGTCTGAGTTAATTTCTGAGTTATTTTCTCTTCCCAGGTTTTGTTTGCAGTGTGCTTAGCTGAGCATGATGCAAAATACTTAGCCATGTATAATGTAAAAGATCAAAAAGGCAGCTCAGGCCTTCAGCTGTTGTCTTTAAAGAACCATCACTTACATGCTTACTACCTACTAAGAGGCTGAGATTTATGTGTGCTAAGTCTCTTATCTGGCTCATTTACTCCATCTTTGGGAGCATGATTGTAGGTGGAGAATGAAAACGGAGAGTTCAGAACCAGTTGAGAAAAAGCAGTGGTGATTTCAAAGCACTGAAATTAAGGCTAATATCTCAAATATTGTCATGGTCACTTGTCTTACCTAGCGTGTTCTTAAACTCCTTTGCTGTGACAGAGGTGGCTGTTAACTGAAGAAAAGCAGAAAATACTGCAAACCACTGATGGTGGCACTAGAGCCCCATCCCTGTGTTCTCCTCCCCTGAAAGCTAATAAAGAACATCAAAAATAGATGTTATCGGGCCATCAAGAATTAACAACATGCACCAGATGGTAACACCTACCCTTTCCTATATACCTAATTTTAGCCCAGACTATTTACCAGCAAGTTGTGGCAAAGGTTGAGGAACCCAGTGCCGAGGATCAGGAAGTGAGTAGAGGCAGGAGGGGCAGAGAGATTTTCTCTCACTTCTGACCCTCTTTCAGTTAATAATTTTAATCAGTGCCTTTGCACACCACGATTACCCTCAGTGAAATGAATGAAACTCTTTCCTTCAGCCTCAAACTATCAACTAGTAAACTGCCCATTGAAATCAGTTGACATACCCCAAAAAATGGGGCTATGTTTCATGGCTGAAATTGAACTGTCTTCCTGAAGGTGTTATCATGGGAAATGCAATTAGGTTATGTAGTGTGTGTGTAGGGTGGGCACATATGCTTATGGATACACATACATATTTTCACTCATCATGTTTTGTCCTTACCTCCTTGCTTTACTTGCTTTCCTTTCCTGGCACTAGCAACAGTGTGATTTAGGACAGTGCATTGGTGCACTTTGGATCTGTCATTCTTGTGATGGAGTATCTAGACTGAGACCATGTTTTCACCACAGGCTAACTCAGGCTCTCACATACATTTTAGTAAAAATCTCTCTGTCAGTAGCACACTTCAACTTTTCACCTGTGCTTATGTGAGCTCTGAACAGATCTTTGCTTGCCCAGTGAGGGGCACAGTCTAAAGTCAAGGTCGCTGCTGAGAGGTGGCCCAATTCAGCAATGCAGTTCTGTCCAGTGCAGGGAATGGCTGAAAAGTGCTGGGCAAGAAAGAAAGAGGTCAGGATTTCTCCACCTGGAACGAAGGATGCCACAGTCAGGGTGAGCAGACCCTGCACCAGATGTGTTTGATAGCAGGTGGTCTAGTTTCTCCGATGGAGGAGAAGCAGGTTTCACTGCTGGAGGTGTCCACCCCAGATGCTGCAGCCCCCCAGCAAGGGACAACTGGCATTTAGCAGCCTTATCTCTGTCCTCTGTCCTGTCATCGTTCACTGAGAGCAGACCACACCAGCTTTGCCAGAGGCTTGGCTTTCACATCCTGGGCACGAGTCACATCCTACAGTGCATGACTCCTGCCTTGATGCTGAGCAAGGGGCTGACTGGATTCCCTGTACCCTTTGATGTGGATTTTCTTGCTCAGTCCCTGCCAGGTCAATTGGCCACAGGCTTCAATTTACCCATGAGTCCTTACTTTGAAGATGCAGGGAGGGTCTGCAGATCAGAAGAGACCTGAAAATTTGTGAAAGAGGATGTAATCAACAGGAGAATTTTCCCCAAAACACTGGCAAACTGCTCTGCCTTTGAGAAGGTCATGTATAGATTTAATTTATTTTTGTTAAATTGCCATATCACCAGCTGTTTCCTAGTGGGAAGTTCCATACACAAGATGTTTAAAATGTTCTTCTGGTGCGGATGCTTCGTGTAAACAGCAGTTCAGTGAGAGACAAACTGCCCTGAGTTGCGCCAGTGAATAAAAATTACTAGAATCCCTGGTTCTGATCTACTGACTAACTGCTGAGCATTTTCTGTATTTTGTGCCTGGTTTGAAGTGCCTGAAAGTTATTGGGGTTTATATTTATTATTTAACAGACTTCTCCTGGGAAGACAGCTCTGGCCTCTCTCCACTATGTTTTTCAAGAATAAAAAGCTCACAGACCTATTAATTTTGAAAGTTACATTAATGGAAAAAGGACTGTTGAATTTTTTTAAGGTTGAGTTTTCACATTTACAGTTTGAAAAATCATTCATAAGGAATCAGTTTTCTTTATAGAACTGCTGCCAATTTCACAGGTGCAAGCATTAAATTTGTGTATGGGATGCAAATTGCTTTATGTGAGTAGTCAAAATGTGAAATTATAATTGTATTAGTTAGGTAAAGTATAATTTGTTACCCCTGACTGAACATAGTAGCACTGGTCATTACAAAGAATACAAGAAACCCAGTGATGCCGATGATTCTTACATAAATGCTGGCCTATGTGGGCATTTAAAACGGACAGATGATTAATAAAATAGCATAACTTTGTATCCCAGGATTCCCATAGCACCTTTTTTCTTGTAAGCTAATACAAATAGTAGAGAAGATTAAAAACCACCTAAATTTAAGGTTCTTAATTCCCATACCCCTTTACCTAGGATCTCAAGAAGTTGATAAATTCTAATAAAAGCTATTAAAAAAATAAAATCCAGAGAACATATGGCATTTGACTGCATAGCAAAGAAAGATGCATTTTTGCCTTTATCCAGCTGACTACATCATCTTTGGGCAATGAGCAGTGAGCCAGAGTCAGATTTGCTTCCTCAGCTGCCTTAAACTGCAACAGGCCTTAAAAAGAGACTTTCTAGCACTAATAGTGTTTCAATTAAACTTTCAGAGGACTCATTCAAGTTTAAAGTTTGAATATCTTGACACACAAAGGGCAAACACCCTTTCACTGAAGGATTTTATTCTGCAGCATGGTCAGGAACTTGCAGCAGCCTTGAGTTAATTGAATGCAGTCTGCAAGAGAAGTGTAATGGAGCATCCAGACACAATGCAATATATTCAAGTGTTTGTCCATATAAGTAGTTAATTGATTGTGTTGCTATGAAGCACAATTCAAGGTTATTGTATTATCTTTAGCACAAAGCTGTACAATTACGGAATCATACAGTTTGCGAAATACATTTAAGGGCAAGGTAGGCTTAACTACTATGTTGGGAATGACAATGAATTATTTTTCCTTTCTTTATCTTACTGTACCCTTCACAGCTCAGGGATGTCATCTGGTGCTTGGTAAAATCCTACTTCTATTTTGATTTTCTACTGGAAGGATTGATGGTAAAAGAGATTGTGTGTGGTTTCCAAGGGCATGCATTCATGTTAAATATGGTTTACATTTGGAGTCTTGATAATTGACCACTGCCAATCATTCATGTATCATGCTTTCAGCCTCTCAATAATGTGTAGATGTTAAAAAAAGCATACAAAAAATCCTATACAAGGCTTAGCCTATCGTCCTCTCTTTCTAAACCTTTTAAGCACTTTTCTACATGACCATGAAGTCCAGAAACTTACATAAAAGCTGAAATTTTCCTGGAAATCTTTATTCAGAGGAATGGGGAAGTGCTGATATTTCCACAATTTCATTGAGATTGTGAAAGTTTGATTCTCTTTTTTCTTCTATCCAAGCATCCATCTGGACCTTGTGAAGCTCATGTGAAGACAGATTTGAAAGCAATATTCCATCTTACGTTCCCTTTCTTTAAGTCAAAAAAACCTCCCAAAAATCTTATAACAAATTGGAAGGGTTTTGCTGAGCTAGAAATGTTGAATTTTTGGGTAGGATTTCCTATTTTTTCTCCTGTTCACCATCAGTGCAGCTGCACTAAATGAGGAACAACCTGGGGCAGCAGGCAGAGGGAGACAGGACCACAGATGTGTGGATGCTTCACCAACATTTGTCACCCTTGTGGTACAGTGGTGAGGAGGAGGTGGAGGGATCAAAGAGAAGATTTTTCTGTGTTCATGAAAAAGCTAAACCTCATTAAAGGCATATAGCCAAGCACATGACACAAACTTTATTTAACTTCATTCCAATGCAAGCACAGATATGCTTCAAAATGTCCCACTTGTGTCTGTGTGTGTGTGTGTGTGTGTGTGTGTGTGTGTGTGTGTGTGTGTGTAGCTGGCAGAAATGACATAATGTAAATTTCACAATTGTAGCTATAACTGAAAATAGTGAGGTAGCTACAAATATTGTCATCCAGTACTTGGCATCTTAATCCCTTGCTGTTCAAGGCAGACAAAAATGTTTGTGAAAAGTCTCAAAAAGCCTTATATTTAACAAATGACAGACTGAAACTAAAACATCATGGTCAGGAGCCTTTTTAGCAAATGAAATAGTATTATGTTCTTAGTATGAGTGTTAGATATGAAATACTTCCCAGGAACAACTATTTGAGGGTATTCCATTGAGGAAATAAAATTATTGTGAATTTTAAGTAACTTTGTGAAAGGAGTTTCCATGCAGAAGTATTTAGATTACCTTTCTATCTTATCTATTCATTAGGTGTGGTCTGTCTGCATAGAACAGAATGTATATATATTTATTTCTGTGTATAACAGAATGAAATGCCTTCTGCATGTTTAGTTATGGAGCCTGTATCAGCTAATCTCCTTGAGACTGCCAATGCCATGGTTTCCTCAATGCATTAAAAAAGAATATGGATTGCATGCTACTGTATGTGTTCTTAGATTTCTCCTTTGAATTTGATAGGAAGTTATGGGTTTTCAGTGCTGAGGCCCTAAAGCACTGTACACATGCTAACAAATGCCTCAGACCTAATGAGACAGGAAATTGAGAGGCTGAAATGGAATAATAAAGGAAGAAAAATATTGATGCTTGCATGATCCTGGAAAATGACTGTTATGTTCTATTACAGAAATTAAAATAAGTTTGGCAAGGATTTACTATTGAAGAAAAGTACACATGAGGCTAAACCTAGGGTAAAAGAGCAAAACCAAAACATCATGTCAAACAAAAAGCCTTTGGAAGAGGCATCAATTAAGATACAAATTGAGTTTTAAAAGTATTTTTAATTAAAATGTTTCATTTAATATGGACAATAATACAAGAGAATTATATCTGAACTTTAAAGCAGGTTGACTACCTGTAGGAGAGCTTCTAGATGCTGGTTAAGGAGTTATGGTTTATATCATCAAAAATTAACATATCTATAAAGATGTCTGTCTGTTAGCAGTTTTGAGAATGTATCTACCATTTTGGTGCCTAAGCATAATTTCCTCTTCTTGTTTGCTGTGAAAACCAACAACCAAGGACCTGTGGAGAGTTCTCATTTTTTAAGGATGTTCTGGTCCAAACTGTTTGACACAGCCACCTGCAGGAATTGCCTGGCCTGGCTCTTCATTAACCACTTGTTGAATTTTGTTTCCATGACAACTTCCTATATTATACTATCTCAGAAACTCAGTAGAATTCAGACATCAAGTTAAAACACCTAAATATTTCTCTGAGTTGCATCTCTTGTTTCCTTGGCAACTTCCTCTCAAGTCACCCTAGGATATTTCAAGGCACCCAAGACAAATTTCATCGCATTGATCTTTTTAATGAATTTACACTGACCTGCAGTATACACATTGTACCAAACTTAAAATATTAGATGACAGAATCTTTATTGATTTCATTCAAATGCAGCTTCTCAGCCGAAATCCAATTACTTTGCCCCAGTACGTACATTTTCCCCATTAAATCTGCAAAAACAGTGCTGTAAGGCGCTATCTATACGTATGCAGACCAATCTGAAGATTAAAAACAACTTTGCATACCAAGTGCAATGTTTCTGACAGAAACAAGGGCACGTTTTTGCTGCTCTGGAGTAATGTGTGATTATTAAAATAAATTCTAATGAGAAAAGGTAAATGCAGAGGAAATCTCAAGAAGCATTGGCTTCTTTGGTACATTGCAAAGGCAGCAGTTAAAGAAACCATAGCACAAAAAAATCATTCCAGATGCTAAATCCCGTCCTTCAGCCCCAAAGGAAAAAACAGCTAACACTGATTCCATGCTGGTCACAAAAGCTGGTGGCTCAATAGGTCTTCCCTAATTCTGCACATTCCCACATTCTGCTTTTCCTATCTTGGAGCAGTGTTAGAGGCTGAAAAAAACCAAGATGAGTCTTGTTGTATCTTGTTTCCAGTCTCTTCCTCCAAAGTCCCCTTAGGAAAGAATGGGCAGTTCTGAGCAAATATTTAGCTGTAAATGTGGGTAAACGTGGGTAAACAGCATTTTCATCTCCCATTTTTCTCCTTTCAGATTGATTGGTCCCATAGCCTAAGGAAGTGAAACCAAGATCTGTTATATAGGAATGGAAAAGTGGAAACCACATCAGACCCTGAAAATTAATCTCTGGAGAAAAGAAAGGGCTGAAAATGTAAGATCCTCACACCAGAATCTTGTCTCCACGTGCAATCCTACCACACTTGGTTTCCCTAGTGTAAACTCATATCCTATTATTTCTGAATATGGCTCACCTTCTTACACTGGCATCTGTTTTTTGCTGACCTCAACCCTGGTTTAGCATCTTCCCATTTTTCTCATAGCTTCCTTTTACCAGGTTTACTGAGTATGCTTCCCTCTAAAATAAAACCATAACCAAGCACAGACAGCACAATGGCTTCCTCACAAGGGTGCAATAGCCCTTCTTACATGGCAAGGGCCACTTCCTCCTCTGTGTTATGGAGATGAATTGGCTCAAGCAAGAGCAGTTTTCTGAGTGTCAGTCTGAATCTAAGCCTTTAATTTGAACCAGTTGATGTTCCCCAGGAACGATGTCTGGGGTGGTCTCTTTTGGTGAAGACCCTTTAAGTCCTGATCCAGCACTGTGCATGTGAGATCCAAAGGAAGGGAAGAAGCAGTGGAGGACAAGGACGATATTTTTATTGCTGTGCAAATTGGTTGTCATGGTGTCAACACAACAGTATTTGTATTTAAAAGAAACAGAATTTCTGCTGACAAAGAGATAAATGAAGTTTTAAGAGAGAGAAGTGTTTTGAAGTTAAGCTCAATGCTTAGGAGCACCTGAGAGGAAATTAACTACTTTAAGCTCGCATAAAGCCTAAAATAGAGAGCCTTGTATCACATTAATGCTAATTGACAGATGTGCAACACTTGAATATAAAGATTTGAGTCATACAGTTATATGTAAAAACTAAGCAGCAATGGCTTCATAAGAGGTAACTGGAGATGATTAATTCATACATTAAAAAAAAATTGAGCTGTTTGTCTGAGCCTGAGCGATCATCCATCCCTCTACTGAGTGTCTGCTGCTTTCTTAGTTTTGCCTGGCAGGAAGTGATCCTTTGAAGACATAACGACTTGTCTAATTTTCTGCATGTTAGAAGTCTCATTAAGTATAATAAATTATGAATTCCAAAGAGATTATGGTGGAGGGAATTTGTTGGATCAGAGCGTTAAGTGTTAAGCCCTTCTGCAAAAACATCAGTTTACTGGGACCTCAGCCTAGATAGCACGATAGATTTGGGTAAGATAAATAATAACATTTATAAGTACCAAATTGTATGATATGTGTGTAATTTCAGGCAAACTTAAAGTGCATGGCAATTTTAATGCTATTAAACTTCCTTGTCTCTTGAGAAAAATGATGTATTTTTTTTAAAAAGAATTCCACACACTCTTCAAATTTCAAATGCAATTCATAGTGTTTTGTAGATGGCTTGCACTGCCAAGACTTGCTGTTATGCAGAATGCACTTTAATTAAGATTTTAATGCATGTCTTATGTCAACATTCATGGTTGTATTATGCTGTTTTAGCCTAGTGGTAAAATACTGATATTAAATTTTTAGTAGAAACTGTTCTTTGAAAGTATTTTTTGTTCTTGCTTTTCTCAGACTAATTGTCTTTGATGCACAAATATTTCAACTTTATTTAGGTGGGAGTATCAATGCAGGAGAGTGTATGGTGCCTGGAAGGGATGAAGACTAAGTTCAGGAAAGACTGAAAGTCTTTCCAGTGGTTTCAGTTGGTTTTGGATCATGCTGAAGCAAACATTTTCAGATACTTCAGTTCCATATTAACACTCATGTAATGACCAGTTCTTAGTAAGATAAGGTATTTCCTTTATCAAAATATATGATGAAAACATGTATCATTAGAAAGAAGATTTTCTTGAATGAGATCATCCATTTGTTTTGTTGCAGTCTAGCTCTGAGCAAGCAATGCAAATATATGTGTGTTTGAAATAAAGGATGTTTGTTGTACATATGGAATCAGTTTTTGAGATAATATCTTGCTACACCACTACTTTCAAATCATTGACAGAACTGTGGGCATTTTTAAGAGAAGGAACAAAAGTAGAGGCTGATTTATTTACCCTGGAGACAGCTAAAAATCCCATAAGGTTAGAGACAGTGTGTTGATCTGTACTTGTACTTCCAGTGTAAAGGAGTGTAAAATATACTGCCTTTGTCTGTTCCATTTTGTTTCATTACCGACTTAAATTCAGAGGGATTGCCAGAAACAACAAAATGCTGCCTGACACAGTGGTACCTCTTTTACAGATGGGCATGTGGCAATGGCCTGAGGGTTACATCTGCTTTGCATATGAATTTGCATGGTATATTCATGAGAGCCTAATGTGAAGGGTTAGCCTTTATATATTTGTATGAATTATAAAGAAACTGCATAAAATATGTTTCAAAGGCTGCAGGGGGAAAGGGTATAAAATGGAAAACTGACACTTCTTGTGTCCATCTTTTTCTTCATGCATTATGTAACATGCCTTCTACTGCCAATATCCATCAGGCTGAAATTCTTCAGGAAAAACTCAAAATGCTAAATCTTTGTTTGGAAGACAAAGAACCTCACAAGTGAGATGATATTTGTTTGGAAATTGGAAGCTGAACATTTATCCACCTAGGTGAAAGCAATATCACAGTAAAACAAGATGATTTTGGTGCCAGTAGCACTCTCAAATATATGAAGGAGTTCTTGGAATCTTTTCCAGGACTGCTCATCTAGTGAAGTACAGCATTCACCCTCATTCCCTATTATTTTTTATTTCCTGAAATGAATTGTTAACACAGTGAAGACTTTGGAGTGTAGTTTCCAAACTGTCATTAGCCTCAGGAGATCCAGGTTTTGTCTTCTCTCATGCCTGCAAAACCAGATGGACTTTCCATCAAAAATTCTGCTGGCTGAGGATTATTCTCCTTCTCTCCCCCTTACTTTGAAAGAGGGTGGTATGAGAAGGTGTGCTGAGGAAGAAGTGGCTGTGACCATTTCACATTGTGTTCTGATAACCTGGAGCTTCTGCAGAGATTTAACTTTCTGTTTCCCTGTAGCATCTCTTGTGGTGCTCAGAATGGGCACTAGAGGTACCTCAAGGAAAGTCCATTCTTTGACCAGGAAGCTCATCAACATCCAGTCACTTCAGAGAATTTCAGTTCAGAGACAAAAAATATAGACATGTCCCTTTTGTCTGGGTGGGTTTGGTTGATTGTTTTTGTGTGGTTGTAAACCAGATCTCCAGTCCAAGTGACACCTCAGCTTGAGACAAGCACCACCAATCCCAGGTCCACATTCCCATGAGGCCTGAAGAAACAGATATATTCATCACAGCAGAGTCCTGCTGCCAGTAAGGGTGCACATGTTATTCCTTTGGAGAAGTCTATCTGAGTCTATCTAACCTTGTCAAATATTTGCCTTTCACTTTGACAAATTACATGGTTGTTGCCAGTCTTTTTTCTTTTTCTTTTTCTTTTTCTTTTTCTTTTTCTTTTTCTTTTTCTTTTTCTTTTTCTTTTTCTTTTTCTTTTTCTTTTTCTTTTTCTTTTTCTTTCTTTTTCTTTTTCTTTTTCTTTTTCTTTTTCTTTTTCTTTTTCTTTTTCTTTTTCTTTTTCTTTTTCTTTTTCTTTTTCCTTTTTCCTTTTTCCTTTTTCTTTTTTCTTTTTCTTTTTCTTTTTCTTTTTCTTTCTTTTTCTTTTTCTTTTTCTTTTTCTTTTTCTTTTTCTTTTTCTTTTTCTTTTTCTTTTTCTTTTTCTTTTTCTTTTTCTTTCTTTTTCTTTTTCTTTTTCTTTTTCTTTTTCTTTTTCTTTTTCTTTTTCTTTTTCTTTTTCTTTTTCCTTTTTCCTTTTTCCTTTTTCCTTTTTCTTTTTTCTTTTTTCTTTTTTCTTTTTTCTTTTTTCTTTTTTCTTTTTTTTTCTTCTTTTTTCTTTCTGCAATGGGTTCAAGCTGTACCAGATCTCCTTTCCTGTGAAGAAAGTTACCTCTGCCTGAATCGCCCCTATTGTTGCAGTGCTAAAAGTAAAGCCTCAGCAATTTAAACAGGAAAGTGTCTCATGATTTGGAAAAGACACTAAATCTATCAGGAACCAAGGGGCTTGGGTTACAGATGTGTGACCCAATAGATGGTGAAAATCCATTTTGATTCATCTACTTGTGAGGGTTTTTACATCACACTCTCAACTCAGATGTTCTTTTTTTAGAAGATAGAAAAGCTCTTTGTCTTTTAAACTAGTGATATACCATTATTGAATGAATGTGAGTTCTATTTATGTTTGACTGAAGTGCTTTTGTCGTGGTCTGATCAATCCTTCCTGAGGCTCACAGAAGACTTCCAGCTGGCTTTGCTGAACTTTGCACTGTCTTTACTGCATGACTGTGATTAGTAAGGGAAGGCTTCAGAAGGCTTTGCTTACCTTAGATATTATTCTCCATTTATATATCCTGAGAGTTATGAATTCACATGACTGTAATATCATTTTTTCAAACCCTTGTGAAGATTATTATTTATTATAGGCAGGGTAATAGCACAATTTTTTATACTATAACTAGCAAAATTGCTGAAATTGAGTGCCTTATTTTTGCCAATACTTTTGACAGATACTGCTGTGCTTCCTATACTTTTTATTGCACAACATAGCAGCATGTAAAATGATGGAGAGTGTAGTCTAGTGACTCCAAATGAATACTTGCTCAGTCTGAGACTTTAATCAATGTAAAAATACGAGGTTTTTATACTGAAAGGTTTCAGCTAACTTCTGATTTTTGTCTGTTTTTATTCTGTGATTGTATTTGGAAATTATCTATCATCTTTGAAACAATTATAACTGCATAGAAATGAAATTCTACTGCAAAGGGTGGTAGCCTGGTGCTGCATCTCCCTTCCCATGTGTCTAAGAGCCCCATGTTTAACTTGCAGCAGTATTTTTTAATTTGTCTGTCTGAGGCAGATGCCGATGTGTAACTAATATCACTGAAATATACGAATGCATTTCCATAATTAGTGTCTTGTGAGGGTAGATTTGGATTTAATGCGGGATCCAAGTCTTAAGTGTCTTGCAGATTGCAATATACTGATTAATACTGTCCTCTCAACCAGAACTTAGTTTAACAGCCACCTGTTTCCAAAATATCCAGAAATCCACAACTGGAGTAGCCCAGCAGTTAAATCTGAAAAATGAATGAAGTTTGATGTACACATTGAAATTTAACTATGCTTGTAAAAGAATATTATTAAAGCTGGGGTTGGTAAACATTTGGAAATAATTTTGAATATTTTTATTCAGGATGTATTCAGCCATTAAAATTGGCCCTCCAGGTAACCTTTCATACAGCACTAATATTATTTAAAAGTGGAAAAACTGAATAATTAAATGACTTTAGGGCACAATATTTACCAGATGTAATCAAACAGAGTTCAAGAATGAAGAACAATCAAAATTTACTTTTCTGTATAACTGCTTCCTGCAGCAGGGAAAGGTTTGCTTTCATTGGCCCTCCTTAATTAAATTCTCCATGTATACCATGCTGAATCCATACTCACCCAGCAGCAGCTAACCTAGACAAGAAGAAAGTAAGAACACTGGAATTTAATATAATTTCTTCTCTTTCTGTTGTGTTTGCATTTGCACAGTGCACTTACCCATTTCTTAGGGGAGAATCCAGAAGCAATTATCAGAGGCTTGCCACTTCTGAGAGAGGTATGCAGGAGAGAGAAAAATGAATGTTAGTAGCCAGAGCTTGTTTGTCTTTTGCTGTAGGAATGTCAGTCAAATGCCAGCAGCCTGTAACCCTGCGATGAAGCAGCTGCCCAGCTCTCCCACTGTTGCTTGTGCTGTATATCTCTGTGTCTTGGTTTGTTTCTGGATTGGGAATTTTTCTCACCTGATATTTCACAGAATGAGAAGGAAGTCAGAAGATTATTACAGAGATGGTGCCCTGCCAGGCAGTATCCAATTGAAGTATTGATTAGGCTTGTGAGGGCTCCACTGGACCAGAAATTCTTTGATGCCCGAGTTTGCTGCTGGTGTCTGGAACAAGTTTTATCTGCAACAGAAAACAACATTTTTCATTTCTTTTAACAAAGTGCTTACAAATTGACTGGTCTTTGAAAGGCACATCAACAAATTTTAGCCATGTCCTTGGACCGGCACTACATGGTCTAAAGTGATGGTGCAAGAATGACTAAAATTTCAGAACTAGAAACATTAAGCAATTCCTGTTTTATTACAAGAGGTCTGAAAACAAAGTCATAGGATTGCATTTAAAAATAGTTTTCTATCTGAGTGGAGCAAAGAAGCAAGCATGTTGTGTGTAGAAATCTGCAGTAATTGACTCAGACCTGTGATTCTCCTTGAGCAGTGACTAAGTTCACCCTACTGGGGATGGCAGAGCCATGATTGTCTTCTTGCAGACAGATGGCCTCCCACACTTTATCTGATTGTCAGGAGAAAAAGAAGGGAAAGAATTGCAAGGGCAAATTACTATTACTTGGATATGGAGATTTTTGTGCCCTTTCATGCACTGAACGTTGTTTATTGCTACACCTTCTGCAATCCTGTTGCTAACAATCACCCATCTGAGTTCATGCATGGTCACAGCTCTCTTGGACAATGTGTCTCCTTACTTTGTGGTATGTCTTCTTCTGGTTTGCTATCAGCCAACATTAGTACAGCCCTGAGACAAATGTGAAGAGGGGGATACTTCTTGTCTTGTGCCTACTTTTGAAAGGGACCAGGAAACTCAAGGAGGAAAGCCCTCCTATCTGATTCTACTTACAGCTCAGGATCCAGGCTTTGTCTTTGTATTACAGAGAAAAATCTCTGCGGAGTCAAGACCAGACCCCATCCTAAGCTGCTTTCCCTGATGAAAAAGGAAAAGTACTTCAATATCTTCTTGGATTTAAGTGAAAATATTACCTTTTTTTCATGTATAGTCTTAGATAAGTACATGCAATTTTGTAGTATATATTTTAGAGTGCTGCCAAAAGCACTGTATTGTACTACGTGAATGCAATGGCAAAGAGCTAAAGCCTATCTCCTTGTGTCAGATAGGACTGCTACTGGCTAAAACCATTCCTGGCACTATCCCACACCTCTCCATCCCACTGCTGAGTCCCTGAACTTTGTCTTTGACTCTTCCTCTCTGGTTCTCATACAAGTGTGAAGGAAAAAATCACAAACCTAGTTGTTCTTAGGAATGTATAGGGAATGTTCAGTTTTCAAGTAAAATATTATGCACCCCTTCCCCCACTCCCTCCCCTTATATAAGACTTTCTTTGGCTTGCATAAAATCAGCCAGTGGAATTTCATCCATAGGAGAAGTAATAAATCTGCCAGGAAAGCTCATTAGTTTAATTTATTATGATTAAATACAAGGATTGTTCACTTCACTGTTTCATCAAGGATTATAATCAAGATTTTAAATGTGGCCAGAAGGGACATTTCAGCCAGTGAATCAGTCCAAAAGACAGAAAGCAGGTCTTGTACAGGAAAACATAGTTAAATATGCAAGTACAGTACGTCTGTGTGTGAATCTGAAATATAATTGCATAACAGTCTCGACATTTAACATGAAACAATTCTAGGAGGGACTCATTTGGGGATGGAGGCTGAGTGCCATTATTTTTCCTCTCCTTAGAACTAAGTTTAACATATAACCTTTTAATAGAAATATGAGCAAAATAAACAACTAATTCTTTGTGGTCCAAAGCTGTCTGGACAGACAGATGGGTTTCAGGGAAGATTGTTTTCTGTATTCCTTGAATGACCTAAAATATTTCCAAAGCAGATTAGTGTTTTAAGGGACCATTCACACTATCCAATCATCTCTCCTAAAATTACTGCTTATAGAGCCCGTGACTCAGCATGTGTTTTCTAGCAGTGGCTCGTGAGAGAAATGGTTTATTGGTGGCTGAGGATTGCATCTTTCTTCCTTAGAATGCCTTTAACCATTCCCTGAACCTGTGGGCGGGATTCACTCATGGTTTTGTCCTATCATCCTCTTTTTTTCTCTTCCTCTTTTCCTTTAAATCTTTCCCAACGTAATCCCCACCTCCCCAGTGTGTGTGGGAGCTATCAGTGAGGCAGGTGCATGCCAAGGACTGGCGTTTCACCAAGTGTTTGTGCATTTCTCTAGAAAAACAGAGGAAAGTCAGGAACTGCCAGAGTGAGTCAGACCTCTGGTTTCTCTAATCCACCATTCTCTGACATTAGGCACATATTCCTCTGAACCATATAAATTCTCTGTGCTGTTTTCTTGTTTCCTTCTCTTTTTACAGGTAAGTTTAGTCCAGTCTGTGGAACTATGGGGGGAAAAAAAGGTAGTAGCAGAATACAATAGGATTTCAGTTGAAGGAGAAACATATTTCTGGGCTGTTCCTTTTTCATGAGGGATATTTGCTGATGCCTGAATGCTATAATGACAAGTGCACAACATTCCACTTACACAGCTAGTTTGGGCACTTAGCACCAGTGACTGTATGAGCACATTGAGCAAGTTTAGGGACAACCTGGAAAAAAAATCAGGAAACACAAAGCAAAGGAAGCACAGAAAACAAGTTTGCTCTAGGATTTGAACCAAGTACTTTGACCCCTAAAATCTGAAGCAGAAAATCAGATTAAACCATGATTAAACAAGAGGATATGTTAAAAAGGTATGCATTTACTTGTTGAACATCACTTAAGAACAATTAAGATTGAAAGTTAGCAAAACTTGAAGAAAATACCCATATGGAAAGAAAGGATATATTTATTACATTTTTAATCAAATGTAGCACATTAAACATCATTTGTGTGGCAGAGGAGAACTGACTGACAAAAATCCAAGAAAATAAGATTTTGTAGGAAAACTTCAGTTTGTGGAAACTAAAATTTGGAGGGTGTAACTTAAGCCCTGCTTAATCAAAGCCGAAATTTTTGTTCTAAGCTCAGCCAACGTCCCCAGATACCTATTAATTTGGAGATTAGGCTCCCCTGGGAATGGGACTTCAGGTGTAACTCCCTTGATGCTGGCTCATTCAGGCTGAGGGCTTCAGCCCAAGGAGGAATCTGCTCCTGTGGAGGTCTGGGACAGGAGTGAGGCGGCTGCTGCTGCAGAGATGACTTTTGGGCAGCCAGGAGCAGTGTGAATGCACTGCTGTCTGTCTCACCAGACACCTGTGCTGCACAGCAGCTGTGGAATGGCCTGCCACAGCGCATGGGGACGTGCTGCCCATCCCTCTGGATGGCCATCCTTCCAGCCAGCTCCATGTTTCAACTTTAGCAGCAGGTCCTGTACTCAGCCACCACTCTCAGGCCTACAGGATGGGAAATGTGGTTGCTCTTTTGTGTGGGCTTTTTATCAGATGGAGCCAGGTGGTGCACGTTCTACTGCCATTAAAATGCAATTCTCTTCAATGAATCCTTGCATGTAGGTAGGGACTGCCACGTTAGATCATTTGCAAGTCCTGCCACCATCTGGGATTTATGTGCAGCGTTACTCAAATGATACATGGTGCACCCCCAGGAAAATGATGGCAACGAAGAGAATGTACACTGAATGCATTCATCGACCCTATTCCTAGGAGGAGAAGCAGAATCTGTTTGAGCCTTCTGGTAATCGTGTGTGGGGTTTTTTTTTCCTTACAATAATGATTGTTAAAAAATCATTGTGTGCATTAAAGTTCATTTTACAAGAGAGTAAATGTCATGAATGTATCAGTGAAATATTTTCAGGGTTGGGCCCATGTGTCTGTCTGATTAAAGAAAGCTTGAGTTTTGCAGGCAGTCTCACATGTGATGAGGTGGTTGTTATGGTAACAATACATTTTTTATGAGTTGTAATAATGACAGAGCAACATCTTTTAAATTATCAGGATTTAAAGTTACAGCTGCTTTGTTTTGCCTTCCATTAACCCCTTAAAATAGTGAAATATTTTCATGGCTCTGTGGTAACATCTGCATGCTTTTCTTGAGTGTGTAAAAAAAAAGATCTTTAAGAAGGTGTATACCTCAAATGAATAACAACTTTCATTGTGCCTCAAGAATATTGCTTTTTCCATACCCACTGTGATTACTTTTTACTATTTTTTAAACAAGTATGTTTCTTACAGTATGACAATCTTAAGTGTAGCCAAAGCGCTGGAAGGATTCCTAGTGTTCCCAAAATTAATATTGATGTTGCAGTAATTTGCTGCTAATGTTTTTGGGTGTCTTCTGGGAAGAAATGGAACTTCAGTGATCCTTGTGACTTTCCTAGATATCCCTGCTGGAAAGATTTGATTTGATTCAAGGTTTATTCTTCACTACAGCCTGCCAGCATGTGCACATGCTCAAGACCACTGCTCACCAGAAGTCCTGATGATTCTGCAGGAGCGCAGAAACTTTTTTCTGAAAGAAAAAGGACTTTTGTCTTTAGTGGAGAGAGAACAGGGATTGCATTCACACATAACTCACATTTGTCACCACTCATGTATGAAGCAGAAATATCCAAGGATTTCACTCTTGTGCCTTCTTTTAGGCGCGGTTGCCCTCAACACATCCAAGTCATCCACTTAAACAGCCCATCCCACTGCTGTTGTTGACCAGGAAAATTTTATTCCTTTGGATGAGACAGACTATACTAAAGAGAAATCATGAGCAGCTTAAAAAAAAACTAGCCATGGCTAAGATATTTCTGGAGTCAATTTGTGAGACTTTATTCTGGAGTGCGTTCCATTCACACACAGGAGCTCAGGGGTTTGGTCTGCACTGAATGCAGGGCTCCTCTACTTGCTGCCTGAGGAACAAATATTTCAGCTCACTAGGTCTCCTTTCTACTGATGTTGCTAATATGTGAAAAGGAATTGTGGAAGAATAGCACAAATAGAAGTTATCTGTAGAGAAAACCAGAAGTAGAATCCAAGAAGAAAACACTTTTCCTCACTGTTAAGGAAGCCACACATTTAAATTACAAAAAAATACAATGTAGAGTTTGCTTTTATGTGTCCTGTGTGTCTAAAAAATGTTTTGCCTGTTTCTGAAAGTATTTAAAAGAATATTTGGTCCTCTGTTGCCGTCAAGCTTCTTTACCCCCTAGGCCATTTGTTGACAAGCTTCCATGTATCATTGCTTCTAAACACCTAAGAGACCATTTTAAATGTTAAAAAACTCCATACCCATCTGTTCTTTGAATAAATTTTAATGAAAGGAAAAAAGGCATTTTTTATGTAGAATTTTACCTGAAGTGGATCATGTTTTGTTCAGAACTCATAATCAGTTTTTCTGTCCCTGCCTCCTCTGTTTGAAGGTGAGATATACTCAGTACTCACATTCCTTTTGGCATGTAAATAAAATGTCACTCTTAAACTGGATGAGATTCCCCTTACAAAATAAGAGAAATCATCATAAGAATTAAAAAGTCCATTCCATAGTTATTATAGTTGGAGGTTTTATTTTTCTTATGCGTTCAAACAAGTGGTACATTAGTGTATTCACTGCTTGAAAATAACCATTTTCTGATTGTCTTCAACGGATGGATCATTTGATTGAGGAATACCAGGAAAGACTTTATATGTAGTTTGTGGGTGGAACAAAATAACCTTTGTCTACAAAATCTGCTTTTAGTTTAATTCTCAGGACTGAATTAAAAAGTATTGCTCTAGCATGCCTGTATATTTAATTTCATACTTCATGTGATATGAATGTCATCTGATACACACATGCAACTTCATCAGTTTGGGATTTTTTTCCTCCTTCCCAGATTTTTTGAAGGAGGACTCTTTGGAAAATGAGACTAAGATGTGAAAGGACTGCAAAGATTTATCTTTCCAGGAAGAGTCCTTAAACATAGAAGTTACCAGAGCTAGAGTTCCTAAGGATTCCAAACTTGTTGAAGGATAGGAGTAGAGTTTTTTCTTTTTCTTTTTTATTTTTCTTAAAGAGCAGTGGTTTAGAAAGAAGTAGAATGCAATTTAGCTGAGAGAAATGCAAATATAGATCAGGATAATTATGTACAGGTGCAGAATGGAGAATAATGCAGGAACACTGCAGAGGAGATTATTAATTACAAAGGTTCACAAGATGAACATGAGTCATGGTGTTGTGGTAAAGCAAGCATCACATTATAGTGTATATAAACTAATCCACTACCCCTCAGATATATGAAGTAATAACATCCTGTGGTGGCACAACCTCCACTGCAGAGATGTAGCTTGTATGGGTATTAAATTTAGTAAGTGTATGAATGACCAAAAAAAAAAAAAAAGTATATAAATAAACCATAGAATCATGTCAGATCTAAGATTGACTAGATGAAGTAATAGAATTTACTACATATTTCTCATTTTTTACAATTTTTTTCAATCTCTTCCCGCAGGTTTCCAATTCAAAACTGCAAAAAGAAGGAGAGACAAGAAGGAAAATCAATTTAATTTCCACATCTGATGCTTTTCAAAGACAGAGAATACTAAGTCGAGGAATTGACTTCAGGATGCGACATATTCTTTTAACAAAGCAATGAAGTGCTGAAATAGATTGCCAGGAGAATGCTGGAATCTGTCAGACTCCCTTTAAGAACAGGCTGGAGGGAAATCTGCTAGGAAAGACAGTTGATCCTTAGGGTGAAGAAATAACATAAATATCTCTTTGGCTCTGTTTTATAGATTTCTCTGAGTATTGTAGTGTGCTGTTTTGACTTAAAACACAATATCTATCACTCATGGCCTGTACAAAGCTAACCAGGTCTATGTGTTTTGATTTTCTTACACCTTGCTTTATTTGTGAATGTTCAGTAACAACTAGTAGATTCTGTAGCTGGTATTTCAGGAGATGGGGTAAGTGAATATTTCAAAGAAAGGATATTTAAAAAAACTGTACTCATTAAATGACACTAAGACTTTCACAATGAGATGATGCTATAGAACTGGAATAAAATACTCCAATATACAGACATATTAGCTTTAATCTATGGATTCTGTTGGCTACCCAACTGAAGACATTAGGCAAGTGGATTTTTTTTTAATTTAAAGACTCAAACCTTCTTAGTAACTAGATCTGAATAAACACACAAACTCCCATCCTGCAGCTGGAACAGAGTCAACTGTAAGAAGGGTTTCTCTGGGGTGCTGAAGATGTGCTGTAAAAGGTCCTTAAGATGAGTGGAAATACCTTATTTCAGTTTCATCTACAGTGCCTCTCAGGCAGGGCCAGTCCTCTGTACCATTTATTGAATGCTTCACTCACTCCATTTGGTGACCAGTTAATCTCTTCCACACCATTCTTTTCAGCAGTAGCACTTCTTTGTCAAGTAGTTCTTCAATGATTTGGGCAGATATTGAAAACATGGCCTTTGGCAGTAATTGGAGTACCAGATACTGATAAATTTTTTGCAGTAGAAAAAGCACTTTCTCTCACCATCGTCCTTGGAATGTGTGAAATGAGGTGCAATGCAAAAGCAGTGACTTCACCTCTACTTTTTGGTGCCAAGGAGCAAGTGAATGCCTGCAGATGGCTCTGAGAGGTATATGAGGTGTCTGTGCACAGAATATGGTACCAAGCCTGGGCGAGGCTCAGGCATTGGCTTTCCTGCCTGACTTCAGTCACAGGCTACATGGATAACTGCAGAGGATGCTGGACAGCTGATTTCCTGGGCTGTAAGTGAAAATCCTTTAGGTACCTGCTAGGTGGTTACAACACCCAGCGAGAGCTCCAAAGGTTCCCTTCCAGTGCTGAGGTTTGCTCAGACATGGCGGGAGGATGATGAGAATGACCTCAAGGACTTAGCCCTTCCTTGGAGGGCAAGGAGGGCATAGATGTGTCTGTGTCTGGCCAAAGCTGTTTCTGTGTCCTTTACCTATTTTTCATTTATCTGTTACCTGTTCTTCCTCTCCACCTCTCTTTTGTCTAAAGAGGTACTTCACACCAGTTCAATTTGGTGTTTGAATTTTCCTGAAAATATAAGTTTGTTTTCATTTGCGTCTCTATACTAGATATTATTTACATTTTTTCTCTTTTCACTTTTCTGTTCTTTTTCTCGTTACCTCCTGGTATTTAATAAAATCCTAGGAAATTCATATCACAGCTTTCAATACCTATGGCAAAGCCCTTTTTCCCGGCTTAACTTGAACCACAAACATCTCTGACTCAGCTTCATGCTGTGGATTCTGTCATTGATCACCACATTTAAAAAGGGTTTAAAGTTGACTTGATCATTATTTACAGTGCTTAATAGTAAAAAATGTATCTTTTTGTAGATTTATCTTTTTTTAAAACTGTAACAAGATTTAGAACTAGATCTCGAAATTGTCTTTCCTTGCACAAATAAGGATGCCATTTTAGAACAACTTTTCCCGAAAGCCTGAAAAACATCTGTATAATCTGATTTTTCTAAAAGGTTGTAATAGTCCAAAAATTCTGATGCTAATCCTGCTTCTTAAGTACTTTTCTCCTACTTTGGACCATTTTTTCAAAGCAGCCCCAAAATACTCAGTCAGCCAACTCCATGTGATATCTCACACACATTGAACTTAAAATGTCAAAATGAGATCCATGTTCCTGAAAAACAGTAAAAACAGAATCATTTTTACAAATTCTATAATTTATTAGTCTCTTTTTTTAGCCTGCAGGCAAATAATGAAAAATTTAAGTTTTGTGTTCTTCTGCCTGGGAACTGCTTCACATCAGCAAGTGAAGAGTGAGCATATTACATGCAATGGTATGAAAGGCCAAGCTGTTGATTTCATGAGATAATGGTATGGCTGTTATGGAATTGCTGAGCAGAACCAAATTGCTTGCTATGAAGTGAGGAAAGGTATTTTCATATTTCCAGCTTCCTTAATTAGTTCAGCCAATAGCTGGTTTTGCTTTGGACTACATAATAACTTTGCACTGTTCTGTTTATTCACATAAGAAACATCTTGTTTTTTGATTCCTTTGACATGTTGCTAGACATAAGCCTCAGAAATCATATTCATGGATTCCATCAGCTTAAGGGCAGATGATGTTCCAGTGAAAGAAACAGGAACTGACTTTCCAAGGTGCTGAGAAGAGTATCTGAAAAATCAGGTACTAATAAGGAATCATGAATATAAAACTATGAATTATGAACCTAAATCAACTGCCACAGGAACTGTTCTCACTAAAATTGAAACTGTTGTGGTATGGGAGCCACAATTATTCTATGGTATTAGCTTTATAAGGATATCTTTGATGATCTGTCAGCTCCCGAAGTTCTGAACAACCCACAGGACACTTCTTGCTGACACCAGAGGCACAAAAGGGTAATTAATGAAAATCTCCAAGCGCTGAAACAATGAAGTTAATGAGATTTTGACATTTTGCCTGCCTGGGGTCAATGCCATTCATTTTGACCTTCTCTGGGGACTTAAGGAGGCAAAACAAATTAAAGCTGTGAGGAGTGAGAGCACCTGGCCTGTGCAGACGTGAGTTTTGGCTGCTTGTGGCCCCCAGGTGACAGAGTAAGAGGCAGTATCAGGTTTTAAAAAATTGAGGTGTTTTTTGTAAGATATCCTTACCATGCTTTGCTTCAGATCTGGCTGTGGCTGAAGAGCAGGTGACACTAAAAGAAAAGACCAAGACAGGGGGAGTGATCTCTTACAAAGATTGTCAATGCAAATCTCAGGGGGGCCGTGACTCAAAAACTGAGATATCCTGCAAAACCTCCATCCCTCCCCAAGCAGGAAAGAAGATGGGCAGAATGTGAGAAACTACTGTGATGCTTTGCACAGGCCATAGAGAGAGATTTGTAAAAATATGTGTTTTGTCAGCCTCCAGTTAATTTCAATATTGGGTTCTTATGCTACAAAATGACAATGTTACAAGAATGTCAAGTGCCTGAATGTTATGATAAGAATACATTATAATCATAAATATGACCATTAAAAACTGCTTATAACAAAAGAAAAATTTTAGAAGAAGGTCAGAAAATCACTTACTTGGAAAGAGTGGCAGCCTTAAAGACAGTTGTGGAAAAAGTAGATGGCATTTAAAGAAAATATATTAGTTTGAGCATAATTTGTTATACAAAGCTTTCAGCCAAAGATAAAGGGTAACTTATCCACAGCTAAGTGTACCTTCATAACTCAACCAGAAAAATAATTCCAAATGTCTTGGATTCCAAATTTCAATTAGGACTTTGAGTGATAGCTAAACAACATCTTTTATTTCTTACAGAAGTGCATTGCTTCAACAGAATAACATGACACAGGTACTGCAGAGTTCTGAAAATCTGAAAGGATTTTTTTTGGACTCTGTTTATGTGTGAGTTGTTTCCAGCCCTTTGTACCCACTGAGAGTCCTGTACAGTACTGAGAACAGCCTGGAATCCCTGACAAATACCTGGTAGTGCCAACAGCTGGAGTAGGCAGAATGTGAACTCCCTGAAATGGAAAGTCATCCAAAAACATGTTTTTTGGATCCCAAACCTCCTTTACTTCTTAGTAGCTAATTAAATATTTCCATCAAAGTGAATTAATAAAATTAAGTTAAAAATTAATGTTGATGAAGTGCTTCACATACTCCTCTATGCAGGGTTTTGTATCTGTCCCTTATGGGAAAGAATAGCTGAGCCAGATATTATTTCCACAGTGATTTTTTATGCATTTTTGTGATGTGACAAATATTTGTTGACAGTTTGTTGCAGGTTGTCACTGTGGACCCATAGGCTTTCATGGAGCTACAGGACAGAGCCTGCAGAAAGAAACAGGACATGCAGAAATTGTGATTTCAGTGGAAAAACGGAATAAACTTCTCTGTAAATTGGTTAATTTACAGAGAAGACTTTGATGGAGCTTGTGGCACTCTTCAGGTACATAAAAAGCCTCTGCTAAGAAAAGGAGCATTTTATGGTACTGAATTCAAACAATGGCCATGGTGGTCTGGTTTAAGCATGAAAGGACTTGTATTTATTATGTATATTTCGACTCAACAATAAAATGCTTAGCTGAACTGGAAAAACTCCATTTGGGGATTTAAGGAATTATTTAGACATAACCTGTTAAGGCTTCTGTAGATGACTTGAACTGGGACAGGGGATGGACTGTGTCACTTAGAGTTGCTTTGAGCCCTGTGTTTGTGTCCCTGTGGTTTTCTTCCATATGTCCACTCTGCAGTAATGTATTATCAATATCAATCAATGAACTGAAAGTCTCTGGGTATGTGTGGTGAAACTTTGTCTTTGGTAGCAGGAGATTAACATCAGATAAGAGCTATGGTACTCCTGTTCCTATTTCCTAGTCTGTTCAACTGTAAATTAAATAGTGTCATTGATGTGCTGCTTGCCATGGGATTAAAAACACTCAATAAAAAAGCCAAAATAGTAGGGGGCAAAGGAGATTTCATGGAAGACCTGCAATTTTCTGTCACTTTGCTGCTTGGCACCTCCAAAAGCAGAGCCTTTAAAGTGTGGGAGAAACTAATTGTTCAGTCATTTTAATAGAGAAGCATCTAAGTTACAAGCAAGAGTTTTGCTGTTATGTTTATTTGGGGGGTAAGTATAGAAAACATAACATTTCTTCTTCATGGTTGTAAGAGATCAACTTTTTCTTTGCCAACTATTTCTCTCCCCAGCAAATAATATAAAAAAAAATCACAGTACCCTCACCATTACATTCACTGAATTCAGTAGAGCTGGTGGCTGATTTTAGGTCAATATTATAATTAGAGTAATATGGTACCATTTTATTTTAATTTTGTGGAGAACTGAAGCACAGGTGTATTCAAGGCTGATTAAGCCTGCAAAATTCTTTAATGAAATACAGAGTAGATATGTATAATTTTTTTGCAATATATTTCAATTATTTCAATGGGAAGTAGGTGTTACAATGTGATTTAGATTAAATGTATTTTAAATGTATCACTATTCGTTTTAATAAAGAAAACAGTACAGTCTATAAGTAATTTGAATATTTAGTCGTGTACAGAACAGGCAGCATAAATGAAGAAAAGAATGATACTAGAAAGATGACTCAACTCTTCTGTCACTCGATGTGTAAGGACGTGAGAGTGCATGGTACTTAATCAAAATCTCCAGAAAAAACTTGTGGAAGACAAAAGGAAAAGCATACCTCAACTTCTTTGTGGTGCTTGTTGAGGACTCCTGCAGATCGTGTGTCTTATGGAAGTGGCTGTCCTTGATTTTCCTGAAAAGGCAGTTCGCTCATGTGTCAAATTCTGTGCTCAACAGAGCAAATGTTCTAAGTTCAAAGGGAGTATTAATTATGTACTTAACTATTTGCAAATAGTACATCATGAATTTTAAATTGCTGCCATGCTCTGGGGAAACATGAAATGGTGAAGTTTTCTCCTGGAACACTGGGGAAGATTTCTGCCTCTTCTACTGGAAATACCAACACAGTAGGTTCCTGAGAAATGGTAGACAATGATGTTGTATTGCTGAGCATCCTTAACTTGCATCACTTGTTACAGGAACTCTGCATGTTTTGGCAGCTCTGAATAGAATGGATTTATTAGACTCCAAAAGACATGAAGCAAATGAATCCTGTAGATAACTCCATGGTAATTTGTACCCTATGAACGTTGATATAGTGAGAAATCCAACTGGTTTTGTTTATTGAATAAAACATCCTAAAAGTAGAATCCTTGGATTTATGCCCTATTCAGATGCAATATGCAGCCACAATTTACTCCCATTGGTGTTTAAAATTTTGGGTTGTACTAAAGATCACTGTTGTGTTTGTTTGTTTGGGTTGGTTTGTTTCTCTTTTTGCCCTTCTAAGAGCCATCACAGCATAGTTAAGTTGCTGGTGTACTGTACACTTCCACCTGTAGCTTTCAGCATGGGTTGCATCCACTGGAAGTCCACAGTGGCATTACGGAGTAAAAATCCCTTCAGACTTGAACAGTTGAAGTCATGCAAAAGATTTTGTCATTTGTCATTATAATCCAATACAGCAAAACAGTTACCTTATAGGGATGAGGACGGGAAAGGCTTTTATATGATTACATCACAAGATGATAAATGAGAGCAATTCGTGTTCATTATGAGAACAGCATCCCAAAGAGAATGTTGTTATAAATTTTGTCCTGCTCTCCCTCCCTCCATGGCAAAACTAACACAGCAGTTTAGAAATAAGCAAGCAGGCTCTGAAAATAATCCAGACAGAGGAAAGCAGATCAGTGAAGATTTGTATGCATTTTACTCTAGCAGGAGCATTGAGAATTAGAAACGTAAAGGAGAAACACAGAACGATTATTAGGACAAATCCTTAAAGTTGCCCCTTTTTATTGAATAAAGAATATTTTTGTTTAGTAAAATGTTCATCCAGTGTGGAAAATAAATAACTTGTTTGGGAAATGGAGCAAAATAATACTTGAAATCAGACAATGAAAATATTTGATTTGATAAACTGAGACAGTTTCCATTTGAATGTAAACGCTGAGCATTTTAGTGTTTATTACAAATCTGAAAGAAAAACATGTACAACTTATAATTATTCTTAAATTTTCTTTTAAGCTAGAGATACCAATTTGCTCCCAGCAATTTTAGGTTGACACAGCTGCATTTTCAAAAGAAGAAATTTTGGAGGGTCAGTTTTCAATTCGCTCTATAACTGAATGAGTACTGAGGTCAACAATTAGCTAATCCTCTCTTCCTTTTCCCATAAGTATCCCTGCAGCAGCAACAACAGACTGGAACAAAATCCTCTGATGCATTTGCTTTCTGTGGCCTGCTAATGGCCAAACTATTCAGCCATGATGCCTTAGTTTGTGGTTATGTGGTCTGGATTCTAGGATTAAGACCAGCAGCATTCAGTCTTGTATCTTTATGTCCATATAAAATGATGTTAGGAAGGTCTGCTTTCCTCTTTCCACCCCTATTTTTCTTCTCTCCAACACTTCAACAATCTCTTCATCCTCCCTGTATCACTGGTGATATTTACAAGTGGGTCATGGTAAAAGCAATGCAAACATGCTTTGTACTGATAGAGAAAAGATCAAGGATGAGCTCAAACACCTGTGTCTCCTAAACCCTTATTGCTGTGTGCTCTGAAGCTGATTGAAGCCATTACTGGATAGTGACTTGTCTGTGCAAGTAAAAGGGAAGAGTGTGAATTGAATTGGTACTTTTGTGGAATAGTCAGCATTAATGGTCAAGGGTCTTGTGATGCTCTTAAAACCCTCCAACAGAGGGCTTTTCTGCTAAATTGAAGAGCTTAAAAGTAGTGCTGAGGAGTGCTGTGAAGAGGGAGAATCAGGAGAGTCCAGAGCAAATGGCAGAGCTCTAGGGATGAGGTGGCTATGGGAAAACTGCAATGGGGAGCAGGTCTGTGGGTGCTGATCTCCTATCAGGAGATGGTGTAGAAAAGTAAAATTAAAGTATTTCCATGTGGAAATTAGTTGTATGCCTGCTCCTCTGTTCTGGGGCTCTGTCTCTCCCATAACTGTGTTGGGGGGAGCAAGTGGGTGCCAGGCTGAAGGGAATTGCAGATACTGTGTGCTCACATCATCAGGTGATGTCAGGACATCAGGGGAGTAAGCAGAGTAAGACAACAGCCTGGACTTAATCTGAATACTGCAGTTTATTTAAGAGCTGATGAGATTATGACTAAGCTGTCTCCCTGTCTTCAACCCCAAATTTTGTAACCCTATTAGTTCCCTGTCCCACTGCGGTAGGCAGTGAGTGTCTAGGTGGGCATTTGGACCTTAGCCAAGGTTAACCAGCTGTGCAAAGTCAGACACTGTGGTTTATGTGTTCCTCTAACTCATGGAGGTGAAGCTGGGGGGAGAAAAAATAGCACTTAAAAACTCTTCAATATGAAGTGGCCTCAGCATGAGATACTTCGGGTCTGTATCTTCTTTCAGGATTTTTTTTGCTACTAGTCAAATACTTTGGCAATTTATATTAGGTGGTTGTTACACTTGCAGTCAGAGTAGATGCTGTGAATTTCAAAGCATTTAAAACACTGGTAGCAAACAATACCTATTTTTTATTTGAATCTTTCTCTTGTGTATAGGTTGAAACTACCTACATGACATAGTTTATTAAACATCTACTTGTGAGAACAACTATAATATCATTACTTTTACTTTATGCCAAATGTTGTGGACCTAGCCAAGCAAACCTGCTCTAATCACATGAATCATATTGACCTAAGTGAATAAACTCACTTTCCTATTGCCAGCAATATATTTTCTCCTAAATAAATCTTTTATTGGTACCTAGCATTTTGCAGTGTTTCCCAACACTGGAAGAAGTTCATGCATAATCAAGTTATTTCTTGTCATTGTATTTTTAACTAGTCTAGATGTCTGTCACACCAACATATTTTTTGGGCTATTACCACATGCACTAATGTATATTATAAGATATCCTCCCAATAGCAACACTTCAAATCTTCTATTTGACAGGTGGCAAGCAGAAAAGGGTATTAATTACACTGTCATGGTTTCTTCCAAGCCTCCCATAGAAACATAGGATTGTTAAGGTTGGAAAAGATCTCTAAGATCATCAAGTCCAACCATTAGGCCAGCACTGCCAAGTCTACCACTAAACTGTATCCCCAAGTGTTTCTGCCTCTTCCATTTATTCATGCTGCAGTCACGTTGACGGAGCAACACCACTTTATGGGACACAGTTCTATGAAAGCATTACCACTCTCAGCTAAAGTACGTTTTCTGAAACATTTATCTTCTAACCTTTGAATGGAAAGTAGTCAGCTCTTCATTATCTCTCAAGCTAACATTTTTGTGAAGTTGGAGAAACAACAGAAGCATCAGGGAGAAATTCCTTTAGTTAATATGGATGGTTGGAATCTGGAGAGATAGAAATTACTGCATACTTTAGGGAGATGGACAACTTGTTATGGTGCTTAATTGATTTTTAATCTTCTTTGAAGCTGTGGCTGGAACTCTTCAGTAAATTGTTTCTAGGTTTACTCTGTCTTGCTGTAGAATAATTAGGCTTGTTCTCCCTAACTTATTCTTAACTGTGGGGAGAGGAAGGAGAGAAGATTTGAACCCCGGTCAATATATTCTGGATTTAATGCATAATCTACTGATGTTAAAAGGAGAAAAATTGTGAATCACATCAATAAGATAACCTCAGAGATGGTAATTAATTAATTTTGCTAGTGTGAGTTCTGTGAAGAGTTGCAGACTCTAGATTATGTACCTATGAAATGTCAGGGCTGCAAAAGTTTGGGAATCCAATTTGTTCAGATATGCACTATTTTTCATAAACCTTAAACGCTTCCCAGTTAGTTACTGAAATGATTCTTGTGTGGCTTTAAGTATATTGCTGTAAAAGTAGTGCTATTTTTTATGGCACCTCAGTTGTGTCAGGATTTTTACTTTCAGTATTCACTGGTATTCATCCTTTCTTACCTTACCTGTCACTCATGTCTCTACTTTAAACTTTCTAAACAGATTCATTAATATTCTTGATATTATAAAAACATCATTAAGGAATATGCCTTGGAGATAGAAGTTAGAGATCAGTAGACCCAAAATTTTATCACTGTTATGTCTGGCTTCAATCAACAGTCAGCAATGTGCGACATACAAATATTGTTAGTTGTTCTTATCCTGTATTATTTTGATGTATAAATTGATATAAATTCCAGTAAAGATGCCTCCTGCACTGAAGAATGACAAGTAGGCATCAAAACTGACAGGAGACTTTAACATCTTACTGATGCATAGCAATCATTTATGAGCAAGCTAGATATGGAAAAACGCTCCAAGTCCAACTGAGACTTTCACATCCAAAAGTAAGAGAAAACCTTCCAATTAAAATAATGGGTGAACTCTTTTTCTTGTTTAAAAGAAAAGAGTTTTAGGATAAAAAAAACAACTGGTCCAACTCTTCCCTGAAATCTTGAGGTAGAAGATGTGATGACAGAAGGTGCAGTGCAGCAGCAGAAACCAAGGGGCATGTCACACGTCAGTTGAAACAGAGTCCTCTTATGCCAATTTTGAGGCAATAAAGGCTTTCAGGAGTACAGCAGGGTGTTCATATTTGTATCTCTGTGGTCAAAGGGAGAGTGCCAGTTCTTTGAATTGAGTAAGAAAGTACCACTGAGGGCATCACATCCAGTTCTGGAGAAGTGGTTTTGTACCTAAGTCTCCAGTTCTAAGTCTTGTAAAAATAAAACATAATTTTTTTTGAAAAGAGAAACAAAGAGAAATAGTTGTAACTCACTTTTATAACACGTTAATTATCCTGGAGGAGCAATGAGTATGAAGGGTCAACCCCTGGAGCCTTCTTGGTGTTACTAGGTTCTAAGATCAAATATAATTTGATGGTAGAGTCCTGTGACTGACAGCTGAAGAAAGAGAACAGTAGATTTTAATTATAACTAACAATAGGCTAGATGTGACGAGCAGACAGTAAATATTTTCAATATTTACAATAATTACATGATAATTACAATATAAGGTAAATACAATATAGATGGTTATATAATAATATTTATATTATTATCATCGTCTTCCTGCAATCCCAATCTTTTTCTTTCCCCTTTGTTTCATCTGTTTTAGTCTGTTTTTGTCTGTACTTGTGGGTTTCTCTTTATTACATCTGTATTGTGCTCTGTATTAGACTCCCATGACCTGTTGGGAAGCCTCGAGGCTTTATTGCAATTTGCAACAAGATAGAATTAGAGGCCAAAATAAAATCAGCAAGAAACTAGCTTTAAAAGTGAAATGGTTTAACTAGTTTAGTAGTGCAAGCTGGGAGCAATTCAGGAAGTAAACACCTTAGACTCAGGAGAGTAAATTAGATTCTTTAAACTCTTTTGATTTTAATAATCTCTTTATAACAAAGAAAGCAATTTTTTTTGAGAGCATAATATTTAATCTGACAATGTTCCTTTAATAGTCTACCTATACTCACTGTTGCTGCCACAGTCTCTTTGCTAGTCTTAAATGTCACTGTCTCCAAAATGCCTTTGCTGTCTCTGCTCACTCACACATTGAGTGTGCTGCCTTACCAAAGACCATTTGCTGCAATTTTAGCTGCAAAGCTCCTGCTTTAATTCCTCTCTTCCAGTAAAGAAAATGGCTGAACTATGGATTGTGGCAAAGCTAATCTTGATTGGGAACTTGTGGTCAGTGCTTGCTGCCTCTCCTGTCACATCTGGGGTGCTGTGGCAGCTGCTGGCCATTTAACCTCTCTTTTCCCTAAGGGGACTTTTCAGCTGTCCATTTGGAAACTTTATGTAGATTTGAGCTTGCATCTGTCTTACAACAATCCCAGATTTTTCTCTGGAAATGTTTGCACATTTTAGGAAGCATTAATCACCTGCTTTCCTTCCATTCTCTACTCTTTCAGTTTGAGTGTCTTCTGTCCAATTACCACTGTCATTAAAAATGTTGTGCAAAAAGGATAACTCAAGCTGGAAAATGTAAGAGGAGTACAAAGCTCAGCACATGACCTTTCACAGAGTAAGAGATGAGCACTGGATCAAAGCAGCTTCAATGGGAAAGATCACTGTGCAGAAAGGAAGGCTGGAAGGCCTGGCCTTGAACACTAAGTCCCATGGGAACAGAAGCCATTTCTGGTGGGCTCCCTGTCCAAACTGGGTGAAAAGTGGCTCTCAGAAGGACCTTCATCCTTGGGGTTTGCTGCTGCTTTGTGCAGCCTTGCTCTCCCTTTTTTTTATCTCATCATAATTTATGATGTATTTTGTCATCTGCATTCTTTAAAAGCTCCTGGAGATGTCTTACAGCATTACCTCATTCATTCAGCACAGTTTACATCTTTCTTTGGCATTTCTTCGGTAGCTTGACAACACAGCTGTCAGAACAAATCACTCTGTAGATCCATGTATTTATTGTGTAGCCATGTGTATGCACACACACACACACAGACACACATACACACATATATTCAAGGTTTTGATAAATATCCCCCAACATCTTCCTAATAAAATGACTGAAGAATATGGGGTTATGTACTAAATGCAGAGCTAGGAGGGACACAACATCCACAATCAGAATATTATATCTGTTTTTTTAAGGGGGGGGAACAGAAGGAAGAAATAGAAGAACACACCTCATGAAAAAGTAGAAATAGGCCCAAGCACCAGTTCAAGTCAGTGAACATGTATCACGTGTGTAATGATTTTTTTCTGTACAACTTTTAATGAACAAAGCATTTTTAGAAAGGTGCCAAGTTTACCATTTGAGTGTCCTTTATTAGTCGATTAATGTCCCATTGAGAGAAGCATTGTAAATACATGTCATAAAAGAGTGGTTGCTGCTCTGCTCTGAGGACTTTACTGCCTACAGAGCTAAACACGGGGCTGCAGAAGGGAAATAAGTTTTCAAATGGAAAAGCAAAAATATTTCTGATCCAACCCTTTTATCTGAGTTGCTAATGAACTTCTTGGTCTTTCTCATTTCCCACATTAATTTATTCAGAAGGATGAGAAAGTGTCCTGTTACTATGTGGTGAACTACTGGGAGGAAATGATTGGACAGACTGGTTACTGGTCATGGAAAGACAGAAATCCTTCTCTAGACTGGACCAGATTTTTGTGACTGAGTAGCACCTGTGAAGATGTATCTACATTTCCTGAAGTAACATCTTGTAGTTCTGCAAGTTTTACAGTCACCCCTTGGAAACCTAATGAGGAGGTTATCTAGGGGTTATCAGCTCCCCTAAATGTTTCAGCACTCTGCAGGACACTTTTGGTGTCAAGTAATCCAGACTGCTAAACTTGTAATATTGCCAAATTTCAACCAACCACACCAGGACTCATGGTGGTACAAGGTCTTTAGAGCCAAAGCTCTTAAGGAAAAGATGTGTTGAAAACTGTGTGGGAATTTTTACACTGAAATATCAGAAAATATACAAAATGCCCTTCAGTTTCCAACCAGGAGAACCAATTCCCTTCCTTAGTACTGGTTGTTTAGCAAAAATCAGTGCTACTGGACAATAATTAATCTTGTAAATCTTTGTGCATTTGGTGAAACATGGCATCTCCATTGAAACCAGTTGCAACTTCTCCCTTGACTGATGCATTTTCATCTTGAGCAGTGTAGCCTATTATCTGAAAGAATTAGATCTGTAGACAGAGAGAATTTATAACAATAAAACAAAAAAAAAAACTTGAGAAAGAAAAAAAGAGCAACAAATCCACTGAGAACACAAGGAAATGGCCTTTTAGAATGGACTTTTTCTGTACTTTGCAGAATCTTAGAAAACTATGAAATATTTTACGCATTCTGTACTTTCCCTCACTGCTAATGCCTCTTCTCCCATCACACAGAAAATATTCAAATTATTTAAATATTTCATACTGTAGAATGTAGTAGTACAGTGCAATATGTGTAGATACACTTGGGAAAAGGATTTTAATATTACTTTTAGAATCACAAATTATACATGGAGTGCAAATAACAAACTGGTGAGGAGCACAATCTATGATAAAAGCACTTACCTTTTCTTAACATTTTCCGATGTAGTTGGCATTGACAGATCATCAGACCTTTAGTGCATTATTTATTAAATGTTTTAGCATAAGTTTTAAATATTCAGTGAGCACTTAGCCCACAAAAGACATGGCTGACTGAAGATGCAGTGATGCTGATGACGGAAGCCTGTTCCACAGTTCCCTCCAAACTACTGGTACACACAGTTTGTGTTCTAATAGGGACTATTTTTCTCTTGCTTGTATTACTGATTCCATGCTTTTGGGAATTGTGACTTATGCATCACTGTGTTGAGAATGCAATCCAGTATTTTACGGACTGCTGTGCGTGTCTTTTCTGTATTTAACTGAGAAGATTAAAAAACACTGAAAGGGTTGCACTGGTTAATGTACCAAAACTAAAGCTGAAGGAAATGCATTTTCTAGACTAATTTATGGTCTAATTTTCTAGGAAAGTTAAATGTGAAGAGTCAACAATGTCAGTAACTTAAAACAATGAAGTACACAAGAAAATAAGCAAAAGCAGAACACATCCTTCAGTGAGTACTCTGTATGCTCCTTCAGTTTGTCCTAGCACACTGAAATGAATAGAGTGTATTTTTCTGAGAATACAATCTCCTTAATTTAATCCGTCTCTAGTTCTTCAGTGTTTTATGGCATTTGGAGACTGTGCCAGAGCAATATTGCAGAACAACTTCAAAATTTAGGAAACCCAGATCCCAGCCTGTGTTTGTTGTTTAATAAATAGACCATTTCCTCCATTTCCCAACTAGACTCCTTTTTTGGAGGAAGAAGGGTAACTATTGCCCTTCAGGTTTATTTCTGACACTAGTATGATATGAATTGTGTGACCATCAACTTATGACAAGCCCAAAAGGCTGATAGGCAGCATTAGAGAGGAGATGGAAACAAAAATCCAAGAGAAATCTCAGTGTAGTGAAGTTGGTTCCTTTTGTGAGTATAAACACTGTTGTAGCCTGAGCCTTCACCAATGGCTGATTCAATTCCTGGTGCTGAAGAGAACACCAGGACTGCACAGAGGGAAGGAGGCTTTGGGCTGAATAGCTGAATATCGATGTGCCTGACAGCGAGGGACATTTGAGGGGTGCACACCCACATCTGAGCTGCTTACCTTGCTCACTCTGAGTTACCTTCCACCAGGGAACCTCCTGCCTCCTGACTGATACAGTTAGACCTGGTGTGCTGGCAGCCGGGGAAATTAGGAGCCCTGAATCTGAAGAACAGTTACTCTATTTGACAGTCAGTAGGGAAGGCATTAGAGACAACTCTCTGTATCCAGGAGATTTTTTGCTTTTGCATCAAGAGCAATCAGCTTTACATGGTGTTTGCCAGGCCAGCATAAGAAGAATAATGAATAAACAAACTCCCACAGAGAAGCAATACTCACAGAAATTCTATAAAACAGTGTTGTGTGTCTTCCTTTACCATAAAAATTGCAATTTGGGGTTTGAGTCCAAAATGCCATTTCCAAAGGCATGCATGCCTAAATCAAGACACAAAGTACTTCACTGTTGCTGAACCTCGCCTTAAAGCCAAATTTCTTCAAAGCTTTCCTTTCCTTCCTGCTGAGTATTGGCAGATGTCAAGACCTTGTTTAAAAAAACTCAGTCATTCAGATGGACACCTTGCTAGCATAACCTGCTTCATTTCATCTCTTGAGAAAGTCCTTCAAGTGTGGCCATTGCACAGTGTATGAACCACTTCCAGTTTAAATTAAGTCAGTGAAAATGCCACAATTTGATTCTCAAGAAAAATTCTGTATCTAATCATTGCATGGGAACGAAAAAATAAATCATGGGAAAGTCTTTAAGGGGCCATTTAGTCCATACAATGGCAAACATGTGGTCAAAAATACAGACACTGTACCTAACAAATTTCAATCCGTTCAGTCTTAAAATCTCCAAAGGAGAAAATTCCTCAGTGCTGCTGCATATATATTTATATGTACCTATCTATCTATCTATCTATCTATCTATCTATCTATCTATCTATCTATCTATCTATCTTCGGTGTGTGTAGTCCAGTGTAAAAATGTATTTTTCATTAAAAAATTTTGCAGCAGCTAACAGTAATCTCCTTTGTTTTAAATCCAATTTATTTCTACTTGTCATTTCCCCAGTAAATTTGGAAAAAAAAAAGGTAAGAGTTTTCTTTATAAAAGCTTTTCAAATTTTAGAAGGGAATTAGTGTGCCTTCCTTCCCCTTCTGTTTCCTAGGCTGGGGGGGCACCTTCACTCTTTTCTCCCAAGCTGTGTTTCCCAAGTCTGTTATAATTCCTTTTCTCCTAGAAAACAGGCTATTGGGATGTGTCTTAAATAACACGGAGTACGGTCAAATAATGGCTTCTACTATGTTTGGGTTTGTCATTCCTGTTAGAAAATGACAGGGATCTTGATGCATTGATGGGACCATTGTGCTGTGGAAGAAAACCCCAAATGAGTGCTTACTGCAGCTCCCATGTTTTCTGCAGCAGATCTGTTACATCCATTTGGGTAGCACTTCAAACAGGAGTGGATTTGATCAGCCTGTGCCATGTTGAAAAACTCAGGTTTTTTTTTCTTCATGCTTTCAAAACCATTTCAAAGGCTGTTTCAGTGTGTATGTTTCTCTTATCAAAATTAACTGCATCCACAACCCCTATTTATTATGAATGCAGAAGAAAAGATTATAAGATCTATGTCTCCTTGAGCTTTTCAGCAAATTATTTAGTATTATTTCCTCTTTTATATGAGTCAATCAATATTTTCAGATGCTTAGAAAATACCTAATACAGCTATTTTGGTCCCCTATTATGATTTCCATATTTTTCCCCCAATGGAGTGATATATTTTTATACTTAGTTGATATAATAATGATATATTATTATATATAGTTGTAGTTGTATTTTTTTCAATTTCCAGTTCTTCATATTTGTTGTTCCCTCAGGTTGTCCTCAGTCTCTTCCTCTTCCTTCAGTTCTTGAAGTCTCCTTTTTTATTGGTGGCCTACTATTTTAGTTTCCTTTTCTGCCTTCTTCCTATATTTAGATTCCTATATTTAGCTTTTTTATAGAAAGCAATATCCATCCTGGCTGCTTGCAACACCTTGCCAATAATTTTTGTGTCAAAAGAAAAGGAACAGCAAAACAAGTTTTTATTTTCAATAAAAATAAATATATAAATACACATGAAATAAATATCTATAAAAATGAAAATATATATTAAAAATTAAACAACTTAGAATAAAAATATAATAAACCCCTCCCACCTATGAACCTGTGTAGCTGTGCCCCATATAATTTCTGCTCCAAATTTTTATTTTCTTTTATTTTTCAAATTCTGAGTGGTTACAAGGGTTTCTGCTGACAATATGCATATATTGTGTAGATGTTTCCAGACATTTCTGGGAGTTTTGATAACCAGGTTGGAGTAGCTGGAAGCATTGTGAAGGCTGGCATTTTGACTTGGAAGGCAGTTGGGACACAAGAGGAATGCAAAGGGGAAGATGACATAAAAAATGAGGGAAGGCAATGCCAGCAATCCTTGATGCTTCATGTCCTGGGGTGACTTTATGATGCTCATATCCCCATTCATCTGTTTAGCCCAGAAATAAGTTTTGCACCTTTAAGAGGGCAAATGAAGGGGAAGAAGTAGTCACCTATTCCTCTCCCCATATCTCCTGCTGTGTCCACCAGAAGCAAGGACCCTCTGTGGTGTTTCAAACCCTGACCAGCAGGTAGGGTGAGAGATAAAGAAGACAGGAAATAACATCAGGAAAATGTGGACAAAGTCATGGCACTCAGAGCCAGCCAGAGCCTTGAGATGACTCTGCCTAAGCAATTAATTTAAACCAAGCATGTTAGCAGCACCAGATGGCCTTTGAACAACAGGAAAAAGGTTTTACTGGAACACACACTGCAACATGGAACATTTTAAACCAGGGAAAGCTCCGGCTGAATCAGAATATGAATAGGAAAGGGATGCAGTACTTACTACTGTGCCTTTGCGAGATAGATCCTCACCTCCAGGTTGCTCTCAGGCCAGAGGCTGAATGTTTGTGATGCAGCAGCTGTCTGGTGCCACAAATACCACCAAGTTCTCACTCTGGGCCCTCAGGACATGCCTTCCTCCCCATGAGGTCACTGTCCCCCTGCTCTGCCTGGGACTCTTTCTGTTCCTGCCTCTGCCTCTCTGCCTTGCTCTCCTGCCCACTTCATCCCTGTCTGTGAGTGGGGGGTTCCTCCCCCAGAAGGGAGCTTGGTGGCTTCCAGGGAAAGAGGAATTTCTCCTGTTATTCAAGGCGAAGGCAGCTTTCCTCCTCCCTGCCCATGCACAGCATTTTGGCAAATTGGTGCAGGGCAGAGGCTCTCCTCAGCTCAGCTGGGTGCAGGACCTAGAGGAGCCACTGTCCCTGCCCTCCAGAAGCAATCCCTCACGCTCACAGCCAGATGTTGTGCGCAGCTGTGCGCCCAGCAGCCAGGCAGCTACAGAGTGGGTTTGTCACCCTAACAAGCCTTCCATTAGTGGCTGAAGTGGCACAGATGCCTCACACATCAGCAGAGCAATGTCCCCAGTCTCTCCTGCCTGTTGGCCTGTGTAAGGTGTCCCTGCTCAGTGGCTGGCTGGGCAGCCTTCACATGCTTGTTGGCCAGCTGGCTGCTGCCATCCCCTCATCAGTGGCGCTCTAATTTGGTGCCTGCTACCGATTTTATGACGCCATTTGTCAAATTTGACTGAAAGTGGCTAGTGAGCTCAAAGACTACTGAGAAGGAGGGACTGACAGACAGCTCAACAGATGAATGGGCAGATGGACAGTAAGTGCCACAGCTTAAGCCTCTCTTTTATAGCAAGTCAATATGAAAATAATGCAGAGTGAGACAAATTATTCCTTCCTCCCCCCCACCTAGAGGCATTAATCAAAATGAGCACCTATGAAAAGTTCATGTTTTTGGGGATATTTTTCTGCAGACAGAAAAATAACAAGTGAAAGATATTTCAAGCCAGAGTAGTGTATTAGTTTACCACAAATGGATGAGTTGCCTTTGAATTGCCACAAAATATACTTTTGCACTGTGCATGATCCCAGTGCAAACTACAGAGAAAACTGCGTTTCTTACCACTGCAGCACTTGCCACTCTACTTCTGCCTGGGAGAATTTCAGTTTATCCCTGACAGTGAGGCAGGGAGTAGAGAAGAGGGATAGGTGAATGATCAGAAGTATTTGGAGAAAAGGTATAGAAATATAATTTAAGTGTAAAAATCCTGAGTCCTTGAAGGTTAAATGAAAATATCTGTGACCTCACACAATGGGTTTGGTACTCCAGCATGTAGGGTAGGTATTTGTGCAGTGCCTAAATGCCAAAAGCAAGAATTAAAATTCAAATAGAGATTCTGGTCTTATCTAACAAGAATGATTCACCAGCAGCCGTGGGACCTGCCAGAGAAGATTGATGGAGAACTTTCAAAGACCCTGAAGTGCCCTGAGCACTGTACAAAGGATAGACTAAGACCTTTTATCTGATACAAAGGGAAATACATTAGGTAGTGTGCATCTATTTTAATTGATTGCTTTAATCTATGGAAGTTCCAGGTCTGTTTTGAACTCTAGGATTAATAATATCAGCGCTTATCAAAGATAAAGGTTTATCAGATACAGAAACTGCTGTCCATTCAGCCTATATGTTTAATTCCACATCCCTTTCTTCTTTCCTCCAATGAGTTATCTGAAACACAGGTAAGTCAGTAAAGACAGAAAAGTCTTTTGTTTCAGTGTATCTTCCAGCAGCATGAGTTTAGGAACCTGCTGCTCAGCCCTGGGAGGGAGGAATGCATCAGCTCGTTGCCTGGTGAAACACAGAATGCTAGTCATGCCGACTACTTCAGGTATCAAATCTACAGTATAAAAATAATCATAGGGAGGAGAGATTGCAGCACTTGGTTTTTCTTTCACAAGAATGGGTACAGACTACTTATACATGGGATCAAAGGCAAGTGAAAATCAGTCATGGTAACGTTTTTGATTGAAGCTGTCCTTACAGTCATTTTTCACTGGCAATTTCTGTGTAACCTTTAGACATCAAAGGCTGGTCACACATGGAAATGGGCTGCCACAAGCTCTTTATTAAGCTTTTAGGATAAAATTTATAATCCTGTGGAAATCTTTGTTGGTAGATAGCTAAAACATAAGAGGAGAGAAAAAAGTTTTCTCTTTATGCACCCTCCCAAGGCCATCAGCCTGGCAAAGACAACATTACTCCAGTTACAGCTGCTCGTAATTCTTTGTTAAAGAGAGATTTTTGTGTCATGTGTACTGACAACTGAAATCAAAAGTACTTATTAATCATGGGCTGGATTTTTTCTCTGAACTCTGCTTTTCTGTTATCATATTTCTTCTCACCTCCTTTCTTTAATTTTCATCTACCACCACCTATTATTTCCCCAAGTCACTTGATTGTAAGCCATTATGATAAATCTTTGCTGTAAGGACTAATTTCTCAGTGCCTCACAGGTTCCTGCTGCAGTTTTCAGGGCCTTCATTTTGCAAGCACAAACATGGTGATGGAATGGGTCATCTTATATCTGATTTCACTGCTCCTAGGCCAGGAAACAAGCAGGGTTTGCTGCGCCCACTGCAAGCCTACTCACCTCTGTTGGTCACACGCTTCCCTGGTGTCGGTGTAGGGCACTCACAATCTCTTGTCCAGTTATTCATGCACAGATTTCATGGCAACAGATGTAAGGGAGGACTGCAATAAGCTCTTCTACCTTTCCTTCCTTCAAGGGCTGAATATTGCAGAAATATCATGCTGGTGATGAAACTTCATGTTTTTACCAGCATGACCCAGTTTGATCTCCTAAACTTTCAGAATGTTTATAGAGAGTACATAAAATTACTTCAGATGACAGGGAGAGATTTTCTGGATTTTCTGTCAAAAAGGCAGGAAGAGGTATACTCTTTTGCCTGTAATTTGAGCATATTTCATGTGGAAATCATTGAAAAGCAAAACCCATTGTCACTCTTGGGGCTGTTTTCAGTCATTAGTTTTGAACTAGAACAACATTTTGGACCTGATGCAAAATCTATTGACTTTATTTGAAGAAGTCTTATAGATCTCCATGAGCTTTCAACCAGATATTTCAGTGTCACAAAAAGGAAGAATTGTCTCAAGTTCCTCATGTAGGTCAGCCCATTATTTGCTCCAGAGGGGGAATTAATAATGTTACAAGTTCAGACAAAATTTAACAGAGGATGAGCTGGAAATAAAGAAGCATCAGCTCCTGTCAGTATTGGTTCCTTCTGAAGAAAACAATGTCATCCTATTTTCTTCTTCCATTTTCCCACACTTCTTTCCAACCTAGCATGTTTCTCATCAGTTACAGAAAATTAGTTTTAGAAACATTTTGTGAAAATCACAGAATTTTTTCTTATTTACTTCCCTGAAAAACCTTCAAACTGAAAGAGAGAATGGAGGGACAAGATGTCAAACTAGATTTCCTTTTCTTTGTCTGAATGAAAATACTCTGGTGTTTGCTAAATCCCCCAAAATAAGAAAAGAAACTTGTGAAATATTCACTGGATGAAGTCAATTAACATTCAGAAATTTGAAATAAATTTTTTGACAAGGTGGTTCATACTGTCAAATTTTCAGAAAAATTTACTCTTCATTGTGAAATTCTGACAAAAATATAGTACACCTCCTGTGGAAAACCCCTTTTTAACAACATGTATTGAATCAAGAAAAGTCTGAGTTAAAAGTCCTGCTGTTTAAAGAAAATTAAGTCTTCACAACAGAAAAGATCACTGAAGGAAAGTGAAATTTCCCATAGGAAGCTGACAGAGTACAAAGATCTCTTTCTTATAATTTTTCATACCTGGAGCTGTTTAAAAGACAAAGGAACGAATCTACAATACAAGCACAGTGTCCTCAAGAGTTCTTTGCTCACATTATTGTGGGCTAAGTAATTTGAGAACAGATAAATTTTTTACAGATGTTTGCCCCCCCAGTGGAATCAGTTTTATTAACTACTAATTATTGCTCTTATTCCAGTTATAAAATCTTTTACGGAGTTGCCATTGCTCATCTTCCACATCTCTCTTTCCCAGCCCCTTCCCTGTCCCACTCCAGACTTTGCCATGCTGCAGTGGGGCTGCCTTTCCCTGCAGCCTGTCCTTCATGGAATGTGTCACTGTACACCACTTCAGCACCTCGCTGATAACCACTTGTGAGGTCCCCAGCTGCCACATCTTTGCTGCTGCACTTCTGCCTCACTGTTATCAATTTCTGAACATTTATTTTTTTAGCTTGGGAAATCAATCTGAATGAGTTTATGCATTAGATGAAATGGCACTATATTGCCCAATTATTAATATATATTCTTATTTGGTTCAAGAGGCAAATCTGTTTGAGCAGTCTGATGAAATGTGCTTAGAAGGAGGCTTGAATGCAAAATTGAAACTGTAGGATAGTGCTTAAAAAGAAAGAAAAAGAAAGTAATCTGAATGCATGAGACAAGAGTTTTAAAACGAAGAACTTCTTAGGCCAAGTCATTTGATACTAGAGGTAATAAAGCACAAGAAACAAACTCTCATGTTGTATTATTTTAAAAGACAATGTTAGGAGATAAAGAAATGCACATGTTGTCTGGAGGAAGGATGAATAGTCAGAGGAGAAAATAACAGACACAATTTCAGTTACATGATCACCTTGTGAGCACTTCAAACTTATTCTTAAAACATGAAAATGAAATAGATACTTCTTCCCAGGCCCCACTACTCCTAGGTGTGGTTGTAGAAATTTGTGTCTGAATCCTAATTCCCTTCTGAAATATCAGTTTTCATTGTCTTTCACATCATATTTCCAAGGATGGTCTAGGGTGGGAGCTTTTATCAAGCAATTATTTGCAGCTGTAGTATGGAGAAACTCTGGCCACTACATCTCAACTAAGAAAGTTGCACATGGAACAGCTCCTCTCTGACTGGGATTGTTTGTTTAAAGCCAATAATTGTCATTTGGGAAAAAAATAGAAAAAGTCTCTGCCTGTTGTTTCTGCCTTTCCTTTTGCAGAAGAAAGGTTATTTGTGTCACAAAGCTGCTAGAGCTAAACTACAAATGGAACAGCATATCCTGGGGTCCTCAGCTGCATTTAACTTCCTTTGTTATGCATTACTTCCACTTTCAAGATATATAGACAAACTTCAGGATAAAATCCAGCACATTCCTCAGATTTTGTTATCTTTGAATCCTCTTCAATCTCATCAATTCCCACAGTGTTCCTTCTGCTCTTTTTACAAGATTTTGACCACTTCTCTATAGATGTGTTCAATGATTATAGCATGTTTTACTAAGGGCTTGACCAGAAGATTTGTAGGGGTCTTATCGGAAGAGGGAAGAAGCAACAATTTTGCAACATTTTAGAAGACATAATTTTTATTTTTACTTCAAGGACGCGCAGATGAATTTCGTAAAACGTGGAAAAAACCAGCGTTCTGTCTTGGGAAAATGTATTTTAATTGTGGGATATGAGACACCACTAAAACCTGTCTTCCTGTAAATTTTTTGTAATGAAGAGTTATGAAATGATGCTGAGACAAGTTAGTGCAGCTAAATTTTGGGCCTGACTGATCCAAGATTATACCTGCAGGACTACATATTATCATGGACATTACATCTTGCTGATTTTCATGTTCCTATTTCACGCATCTTCCTATCCTGCAGCATTTTTGCTCATAAATTAAACACCAGACTTGTGTTTGTTCAGCAACAGAAACAAGATCAAGAGTAAGTGATTGTTTTGAGTGGCCAAGCATCCAGAGGAAAGAGAATGGACAGCTTCAGGCATAGCTGTAATCAAAAACCTGATTGTTTAGAAATGAGATAATTTTAAATGAAGCTCAGCTATCTCCACTCATTGTGAATTATGTCGCTCAGATCCTACTACTTTATAAGGTGATAGTATTGCTTAATCAACAATGTTTTGAAAGGTAAGATGAAAATTTTATTGGCTCATTTTTCTTGGACAACATTGACTCCCAGCTGGAGGGATTTGACTGTGATGTGAGCAGCAGGGAAAGTTTGTGGATCCCTATTGTTTCCTGAGGCTGGGCAACCTATGTGGAAATTGCTGGTCAGGGTAGTAGTGCCTTCTATCCAAGTTCAGAGAAATTCTATGAGATCCCCTCTGGCCCAGGCAGTCTGAAATCAGCTATGGACAAGGCTGCAGGTAATGAAACTGCTCTGTGTTGAGTAGAATAAAAGACATATTTTGTCTCAAAGAGAATCTGTGTTGTGCAGGTACAGGAGTGGATTCCTGTGTTCTGCTTCAGGAAAAGCTATAAATCTATATAGAGAAATAGGTGTTGTTTTAATATACAATACTAATAAATCTCTAGAAGTAGGGAGCTGTCACCATTTCTCAGCAGTCTCAAGCTGGCATTGATTGCTCCATGCTTATGAATGTACATTTTATCCCAACATCATGTGGAGCGTACTGCAACTTCTCTGTGCCAAACCAGAGGTGTGAGAAGTTTAAGAATAGCAGAGCTGTTTCTGTAATCCTCCTGTGTTTTGAGATCTAGCAATGAATCCATGGAGCAGGGACAGTTCTGAGAAACAATCATCACCATCTCCTCAGGGCCCAAACAAACCTCTATGATTTTGGTTTCCTTGACAGCCTCACAGTGGGATTGTCTGCCTGGCCTTGGATACCTGGGCAGGCCTTTTGGGCTGATTTATTCCCTTTGCCACACAACATATATCTGGCTTTGCTGAAGTGAATAATGAATGTTATGGAGATCCTTGCTGAGTAGCAGAAACATTTTTCAAAGCATCAAGCAGCTGTAGAAATATGGCACTAAAATAAGAGAAAAAGCTATGAACATTAGTAGTGTAAATTGGTAGTGATAGCCTTTATTATCCCTTCAGACACTAACAGCAATTTTATTAAACAGCTTCTTCAGATGGCTGATCACATGAAGCACAGCAATTAGGAACTAGGTAAGATTCATTGCACAAACAAAAATCTCAGGGAAATTACTTGTTTACTGTTTTCAGCGATATTTTCAGTAGAGCTGAAATATGTATATGAAATATGAAAACCGGAGTCAGGGAGAAGAAAAGTTCACACTGGACTTCTTTGCAACCAAAACTCTAGTCAAGATAATTTTTAATTTGTAGGCATCAGTTCAGGGCTTGTGGTTGTCAAGAAAAAATTCTAATCAAGGTATGTGCACACCTAAAGAGCACTGACAGAGAGAATGCCAAGGAAATATGAAAACAAACCTCCTAACAAATTACTTCATTTTGTAGTAAACAAGATAAGAAAAAAAAAAAAAACCAAACAAAAACAAAGCCAGGAAGAGGCCTGAACTTCAGATATGCTGCTGTGAATAAGAATTGTGTTATTCAGCAGTGATGTAAACTTCCCTGAAGCAAATTGTCCTATGAGAGCATGTCAGCATGGAGGAACAGAATCCAGAGGGATGCTGTAACCAGCAGCAGCAGCAGCAGCAGGTGATCCTCAGCAGCAGGGCAGCTTGGAGAGCAGGATTGACCCAGGTGAGCTGAGAGCAGGCAGGACTCACTGCTCCTCTTTGCTGCCATCCATCAGACAGGACATGAATTGCTTTTCACCCATCCCACTGATGCCTTGTGAAGGCTGACCTAGAACAGAGACTGGATGGAGTTAAAGAATAAAGTAGGTATTTATTAGAAGGACTCAGGGGATACACCTTAGGCAGCACAAGAGCCCAGCCAGGGCTACACCCAAGGTGAACCCAAAGTGGTCACAAAATGGACGATTGGTCTCAGGGTCTCACACTTTTATAAGTTCTACTCCATTTGCATTTTGGAGTTAATTGTCCAGTTACAGCTTTAGGCTACGAAGTCCCTCCTTGTTTTTCTCTCTTCATTTCACCACTGTTTATGCTCTTGGGCATGAGATTTGGATCATTTGTCCTCGGGCCCCAGCTAGAGAAGGAATGGTTTTGTCCACCTACTCATTGAAGAGAGCTTCCTACCCCTAATATGAAGCTCAGAAATACACACTAAAGCAGTACCGAATCTGAAAAATATAGAAGCTAAAACCTGAGGCATCACTATGTTCACCTAATCTGCATCAGCTTTAAGTTGTCTGAGGATCAGCTTATTTGGTGACCTTAGTGACAGATCAGCGCCTGTCATGGTAGTGTTTGTTCTTCACCCGCTCCCAGCCAAGAGTGGAATGAGATCCAGTGAAGCTAAAAGGAACAAGGGCTTTTGCAGAGATTGAGCTTAGAGAGGATCTTAAAGAAAAAGGCTTTGAAGGGAAGCAGAGGGAAGTTCAGACTGAAGGTTAGTTTGGCAGTGGGGGGAAAAACAGGCTTCTGCAATTAGTTCTAATGAATTATAATAAACATAGGAAAATATCTCCCTAGATTTGCAAATTGAAGGAGTAATTAAATCTGGAATAAGCCACAGTTGATATTCTGACTTAAATGCAAAGAATTATTTATTTTGTGAAGGTTGAGCTAGGTCAGACTGTCCAGCTGTCTTAGTGACCAAGGAAATGGTCATTAAATGAGCTAATAATAGCAGAAAGGGCAAGGGAATCATATTCCCTTTCAAAATGTACTAGGAATAATGTGTTGGTGAGTCTTATGTTAGTACCAAGTAAATGAGGAGAAATGATAATTAAGAATAAAATAACTAAAGAGCATGATATCTTGGAGGATATCAGCAGTATTTCCATGGTAGAAATTTATGCCTGGTTGACCTCCTTTAATTCTCCAGAACTGCTTAGAAAAATAATAAAGAATGGAGAATTAAGCTTCCAAAAAATCCTTGATCAAAAGCTTTCAAAAGAAGTAATACAAGATTTTAATGATGCATAAGGTGAGATGTAAATTTTTCCTGCTGGATTAAGTGCCTCTACTGAGCTGTTTCAATGTAAGGAAACTTTCAGGGAAAAATTAAAGCAATGGTTTATACAGTCAACACTAAACAGAAGAGAAGCAACTTGTATGAGCAAGAGGAACTTTCTGCCTTCCTCTCTGTAATTGCATCACATTCCTGTTACAGTGGGGAAATTGATTACACCTGTTCTGTAATTACTTGCAATATTTGCAATTTTTATGCTTCCAATTATCAAACGATGTCTACAGCTGTTTTTATCTCAGGCAAACTGCATCTCTGAACTGAATACCTTTATGCTGGTTATGTACCTGAGGCAACAGCATTCTGGAAAATTTGAACTGTAATTTTTTTTTTTTTCCTGAGAGAAGATGAAAAAACCCCAGTTTTTCTATTCTAATTTTTAACATCCTCTTTCCCAGAGTTCTAGAAGCCCTATGCTTTGTGAACAGAAATTACAAATTATGTTGGTAGGGGGTTCTCCTTGGAACAGCATAGCTCAATTTTGGGCAGATGGTAGCACTCTGAGAGAAAAGATGTGAATACTGATTGTTGCAGAGACCAGTCTGGTGTTCTTATGATCTGGCCCTTCTCTTCCACTGGGCCCTGTAATGGAGAGCTGTCTGTGTTGGAGTGAAAAATTAGATAGAGCTACTTTAGCATGATTAACCTAAAAATCTTGTAAGCTTGTCTTTCTGCTGTGACAACTCTCCTTTTAAGTTTCTAGAGCACTGTAAATATATTAAAGAAAGCCAATATCTTAAGACACTCTCAACTTATGATAAATTGTCTATTTATTCTCAGTCTTTATATTCTGCCAGCTGGTCAAATTCTAAACCAGTTCCAGCAAGTATTGGTATTGCTTTTTTTTAGACATTCAGTTTTGGGTACTCCTCCTTCCCATAAGAGGAAGCTTAAACCAAGCATCCCTGAAAACCCACTTCAAATTGCTTAGTTGTGGGCTTTCCTTGGGTTGCTTAGCTCATAAGTTTAGAGTGGATCATTCTTTTAATTTTAAGAAGCTTCTTTAACAGGTTCTTGGGAAAACAAATAACCTGCTATGGTGAATTTCTAGAGAATCATTAACCAGAGATTGGTTGCTTTGGATACAGAGGTACATAGCCTACTTAAAAAAAAAAAAGAAAAAAAAGAAAAAATCAATAGCCATGCGCAGACACAAAAACAAACAACCCAAAACAATTTGATTGCAGCTCAGAAATGAGAAGAAGCAAAATTCTTCTCATGTGACAGCATTCATTGCAATTGCAGATGAGGTGAATAATTGCAAAAAGCAAAGAAATGGTAAGGTATGTCTTAAGGGTTGCTTCTACCTATACAAAGGCTGTAACACAATCCTCAACAACAAAAAACAAAAACAGAAGAAAACCAAAAATTCCCCAAAAACAAAAGAAAAAAAAGAAAAATATTTGAATGATAAGTAATCTATACGTAATGAATCAATCTTTCTCTGTGTCTGGAGTCTTTCAAGTCTGGAGGTGCTGAGTTTGTCATTGTTGTGCTTAAATGCCCTCGTGGGTGCAGTACTACATAAACTTAAAAGTAACTTTTTCAGCTTAAGGGGTTTGATTTTTTTTTTTTTTGTTTCTGTGATTTTTTCCTGCTAGATTTTTTTTCAAGCCATCAACAATACAAAAATGCAGAGCAATACACAAGAAAATAGTGGAAACTGAGTTCAGTGAAAAACACATACAAATTTCAGGTGGCTCCTGAACTCTGCATCAAGGATCAGCTCCCAGCACTCCCAACATCCAGCTGCTCAACTCCCGGCATTGGTGGGACGTGTGCTGGCAGCAGCAATGGTCCAAGACACTTGTCACAGCACATGGAGAGTGGGATGGAGAGGGAGTGGCATGTCCACTTTGGGGAGTAAGGGCTCTTTAACATAACTCTAGAAAGCTGTGATCCTGGAAGTGGGATCTGCATGCACCCACCAGGAGGTGAGGTGAACTCAGGAGAGGGAATTTTCCCGTCTGGCAGCCTCTGATCAGAGGTGAGCCACCAGTGACTCAGCCGGGGGCTGGGCTGCTCCCCTCACAGTGGGGGCAGCTGGGTTCCCTCTGCCAGTGCTGCCAGGTTTCTGTGAAAGTCTTTTCCATTTCCAGTGCTTATCTGAAGAGTTAAGCAGGGACACAACCATATTTCTGCTTTTGGTAGCAGTTAATGATCCCCAAAATGCAAATAAAAGAGAGAGTTGCAGCTCTGTAATAATATTCCTGCTGCTATGTTATTAAGTACGAGGGGATGAATGTAAGGGCAGGTTTGTGTGGTGTACATGACTCAAACTTTGACACTGTTTGAACTCAGTTCTGAGTCAGTCTTACCCCCTGCCCATGATGCTGAGTTTGTGCCTGAATGTTTCTTACATCCATGCTCTTTGAATCAAACAGGGTGCAAGACCCCTCTGATGCAAAGAGTTTTTAGGCTGGTATTTATTCTACTGACATTAAACTATGTTTTTGGGAAACGCTGTGTGGTACCATAGACTCTAGAAAGCACAGATGAGTGAGGGATACTCTCTGTGACTGAGGACAAATGGGGTTAGCTTACTGCTTCCTCTGTAGTTGCTGTACATCCTGTGGAACAAAGAATCAGACAAGGAAAATGAAATATTTTTCTTTTTTGAACACAGATCTTTTCCAAATGTCTTTGTGGTTCCCTCTCAATAATGACAATAACATGACTAGTGCCCTGGGCAAGAGGTGTAGTATTCCTGTGTACAAAAGAGAAAGGGAAATCGAAAGAGCTCAAGTGATGCAGGAGATGGCCTTGGGCAAATGTGTCTTATGACTTGTCTTTGGATGCCTATGTGCTATCAGACTACAAATACTATAGATTTCATCTTTTCCATCATCTTGATTGTTCCAGTTTCATTTTATATATATATGTGTGTGTATGTGTAACTTTGCGAAAAATGAAATAATGTCAAGTTCAGATAGCCACAGGCAAGAAAGGTGAGAAAAGGAGATTTTGCCCTTAGCTAAACTATGTATATAAAGTCCTGGATAAAAGGATGCCATGTTTCATCTTCCTCTTGGTCAGACAAGTCTGACCAAGAGCATTAAAATTCCCTCTGACACTCCAGGTTAGCCTGGAAGAGTTGAGCCTTAGAAGACTTAATTCCCCCAAAACACCAGCAAAGTGTGAATCTTGTGGAGAAACCAGGTGCTAGGAAGCTGTGCCTCCTCTCCAGGAGCTGCTTGACTGGTCTGTCCTTTGGCACCATTTCTAGGTATTTGCATTGCAAGAAAGGCACCAAAAATAGCAGTTCCATGAGATGTGCATCTGCTGGTTAAAGCTGCTTTGAGAAAGGCACCTCTTGGAGAGGTTTGTTCCACAGCTGGAAGTAGGTTCCAGCAGCTACTGGCATAGCTTGGCCCTGCAATGACAGCTGGTGTCCTGGCCTGCACTACTCCTATCCAGCTTGTACCTGAGAACACTTTTATAGGGGCCTACAGTGATTGGACAAGGGGGAATGATTTTAAACTGAAAGAGGAGAGTTATAGGTTAGATTTTAGGAAAACCTTCATCACTGGGAGGATGGTTGGGCAGAGGGACAAGTTGTCCAAAGAAGTCGTGGATGCCCCATCCCTGGAAGTGTTCAAGTCCAGGCTGGATGAGGTTTGAGCAAGTTGGTCGGGTGGAAGGTGTCCCTGCCCATGGCAGCAGGTTTGGAACTAGATGATCTTTAAAGTCTCTTCCAACCCAAGCCTTTCTATGACTCTATGGCACTGCAATTGTGCTGATGGGGTTCTCCAAACAGGGCTTCTGCCCAGGGCATTGCACACTGGGAGTGCTGGGTCTTTCCCCTTTCTCTCTCAAGTGTTGCTACACAGAGGGGATGCATCTGTCTAAGACCTCCATTTACAAGCATTTAGCTGTGAATCAGAGCACATTAAAGCAGGTAACTAAAGTCACTGTTGAGCTGTGAATAACAAATCCTTAGGAGAAAAATTTCTGAGCAGGTGTTTCCAAGAGTCATACTGGGGCCCTCAATGGATGCAATAAGCAAACATAAAAAGTTATTCTAAAATATACAGTAAATAATGAAATTATTGATTCATAAAAACTCTGAAGAAAAAAAAATACACAAGCACTTGTGTGTCATGGTTTAATCTCAGTCAGGAACCAAGTACCATGCAGCCACCCACTCACTCCCCCACCAGTGAGACGGGGGAAAGAATCAGAAGGACAAAAGCCTGAAAACTTGTGGGTTGAGAGAAAGAAACTTTCATAGGAAAAGCAAGTCATGCACAGAGGCAAAACAAAACAAGGAATTATTCACTGCTTCCCATGGGCAGGCAGGTGTTCAGACATCTCCAGGAGAGCACGGCCCTGTCACATGTCACGGTTACTTGGGAATACAAATGCGATCACTGCAAATGTCCCTTCTCCAAACTTCCTTCTTCTTCTCCCCACTTTATATACTGATCATGATGTCATAGGGTCTGGAATATCCCTTTGGTCAGTTGGAATCACCCATCCTGGTTGTGTCTCCTCCCAGCCTCTCATGCACCCCATACTTTTTCACCAGCATGGCAGTACCAGGAGCAGAATAGGTTTTTCTCTGTGTATACCCTGCTCAGTAACAAAAACATCATTATATTATAAGCCCTGTGTTCAGCACCAATCCAAAACACAGCCCCATTCCTGCCTCTGTCCAGAAAGTTAGCTCTACCCCAGACAAAACCAGCACATTATGGTATTCTCTGGAAGTTGTTTCCTCCCTATGCTGCTTCTATTCATGTTACTCTCATGTGCTCCTAAATACATTTCACTTGGTGGTGTAGGTCTGGAATTTTAATACGGAGGAATAAATCAAAGAAAACCACATCCCATGGTAGCCTGACATACAAGAATGGATAGAAATCTGCTCAGGAGATTTGCTTCAGTGCTGGGCTGTTAATTCAAAGCCAGTCTGCGGCGAGGTATCCGGCCTTTGAGGTTGAATGTCCGGCTAGCTGAGGGCGGCCAAACACCCAGCTGCAATCCCGCCAGCACCCCTAGGTGTCTAAGGGCCTTGGGCTGTGCTGGCTGTGGACGGGCTCGCTGCTGCCGAGTAAAAAGGAGCTGGACACTCGCTGGGGTCAAACTCAGGCTTATTATAGGGCCCAAGACGACAACCAGGGAGTGACCCAGAGAGGGGGGAGAAGCAAGGTTTTAAAGGGAGGAGGTGTATCAGGGAGGGGTTTACAAAGAACCAATAAGGGAACATAAGGGAGTGAACATAACATGACCGACATTAGGGATAACCCAATTGATACAGATAAGGGAGGGACTCCGGGACTACCGCCAATCACTACCCCCAGAGCAAAGAGGTTTCTGGAAAACTAGGTGGAGTGGGGGGTGACTGACAGGACCCAGTCTACCCAGGGAGGAGAACAAGTATACAAATAAGGAAATGAAGGGGAGGAGGAATTATATAACTTGAGGGACTGACAGGACCAAGGGCGGGAGTAACTATAGTAACAGAATGAGTGGCAGGGCTATGGTGGGAAAACTGGGGAGGGCAGAACCATTTACATAAAAAGGGGGGAGCAATACAGAACATGGGGGAACAATACAATAATCAAAACAATAAACAAACACACTGCAACACCAGTCCAACCTGTCATTGCACTTAGTCCAGTTCAAAACTCCACCAAAATTCATGGCAAGGCAGGCAGTGAGTTCTGACAAGGCTGAAGAACACTTTGATGGTTCACCAGGAATTAATTTAGTGGTTTTATGCAAGGTTTTGGGTGACAAGCATTCAGACTGCCATGTGGATTCATATCCTCTTACTTGACCAGGACCCACAGACTCATGACATGGACAATGAAGATACTCAACGAAGGAGCTTTGTTAGGTGGGGGAGCACATGCTCTCCAATCTCCATGGGATTTCCTGATGACGTCTTTGTGAAACGCTGTAGAAGCCATGGATATGCACACATATATCTCATTCTATACCATGCCTGATCTCCCATATCTGACAAGTATTAGGTCCTGTTCCCTGATAGGTATCAGTGCTCTTCCCTGGTAGGCTATCTGCGTACAGTGGCAGAGAGCTATGAGGACTGAAGGAGCTGCATGAAAGCAGTTCCTACCTGTTTACGAGTCACTCTGGTGGGTGCAGAAGATGCAAGGCACAGGACTCTTCTTATGCCGTACTTGGAAACATCTGTGAGATTTGATGTTCCCGTGAGGTCAGCAATCTCCATTATCTGATTTGTTTGGTTTATATTTTGGGCAAATTATCACTGTGATTTTGCTTCCTACCCATGCTTTTTCCCTGTTAGTTTAGCTCTGGGTTCTATCATGCTATTAGGTTTCAGTGAATTTTTATAATTGCGTCATGAAGATGAGGGTCATTCTTCTTTGTTGAGGGGAGTGATGTGATGGGGAATCTGAATTTAACTCACAAGGCGTGACAGCCACTGCCTCAGCACTGTAGATGTCAAAGTGAGGCCGAGGCCAGGCAGGAATTGATGGCTGCCCCAACCTTGTCTCCAGAATGTCCAGGAGGAAACATGGCTAAAAGGCCTCTAGACAGGATGGAGTAACAACAGCTACCATAAAATACTATTGCACAAGATGATAAAAGCCATCTGGTCTTGGCCGAACCTGAAATGCGCATCCTTGCTGCAGCTGCGCCTTTGTTCGGTGGCAGATGCTTCTGCAGTCTGAGCAGATAAAACTGCTGAGCTGAGAGGGCAAGGAAAATCCCTATCTGACCACACTCACAATCTTTTGATACAGCAATTGGGAAAAAACCCCACCTCACTGCAGGTTAGGTCCTGATCAACTTGTGGCAGTTCTTGCTATGGGGAGAAGGGAGCTGCTCGAGACTGAGAGTAAAAGTAGCTAATAAAGGACAAGAACCCTAACATAGCTCTGTTATCCCTTCCATAAAAATGTATCTCACATGAATTAGTGAATCAGCCTCTAACATTTTACAGTCAGGCAAAGACTACAGCAAGGCTAAATAAGGAATGTTTGAAGGGTCAGTCTTGGGGCATTTGGAGAGACCAGTCTGGGTGCTTACGTAAGACAAGAAGATGATGAATAAGTGAGCATAGAGAGCTTGCACAGAGTCCTTAGGATTGCTCCAGGCTGTGACTTCAGTGATCACTGCTCAAGGGGCATTTCTGAACATTTCCTGAACATCAGCCCTGCTGTAAGTGTTGGAGCTTAATGGCTTTTCTCTTGTTTGAAGAAAGAAAATATGGAGGTGTCACAGCTGATGAAGTAGTTACTAAAAAGGTCTATTTTGCTCCACTTTTGTAATTTTGGCACAATCTTCTGTCAGCTGATTCTTCCTTGAGGTTTAAAACACAGAAGTTTGTAAACACGAGTGGACTGGAAAAACTGTGTAGCTGCACAGGTGGCAAGAGCAGAAGATGCCAATGTGACAAAGGTTTCTGGTGAATTTGGTTGCCAGCAGGGAGACCATAAGAAAAGGCATCCTTAGTGTCTCTCAGGAAAGCTTGCCACCATTTTTCTCCCTGCTGGGTCAGGTGTGACAGGCAGTCACACCACCAGTCCCCTGTACTGGGTATTGGGGAGGAGGATCCTGTGTGGGGAATGTGGGAGTGAGCACACCATCCAGCCCCTGCTTCCACACCATGGATCCTCCCCCCTGGCTTTTAGAGGTCTCAATGGACTCACAGTCTGAGCACCATGAGAAAATTGACTTCTTCTGTGGGGCAGGAAGGAAGACACTCATGCAGGCACAATCACGGCATGGTCTCTGTCACTGTCTCAGATGCTGGTTCTGCTCCTTGCCACACAGTACATGGAGGAGGTGTCTGATCAGCAGCTGCTTGGATTCAAATCTTTTTAGCACATGCTTGCCCTGAGCCTATGTTCCTCAGGGTGTCATATGGAGACATATAACTTCAGAAACCTTCCTCTGAAGCAGTTTAGGAACAAAACCTTGGGGCATTTCTTTCACAGGTGGTCTCTGAGTTTCTAGGGAAAACCATCTGGAAAGCAAGCTAAAGATCCATTTGAGCAAAACAGTGTAGGCACAGTTATTTTATTTTATTGTATTGGGTAAAATATCACACAGCACATGATGTGAATCCTGCAAATATCTGCTGAAGATCCTGATATAATGCTCCAGCATCCTGTCCAAGCTCCTTGTTATCACTCCTGTGACACTTGGCAGGCTGGGAAAACCTCACTGGTAGTGACCAGAAGTCCATTGACACCCTGAAATCTAAAGCTCAGAAAATCATTGTGATAAAATATATTTCTTTTGGGAAAAAATCCCTCTCTCTGGTGGAGTAGCTAGTTCATCACTGGGTCTGATTCCGACCAGCCACTTGAGCCTGAGGCTCTCATGACTAACTTCATGTGAGAACTTCATTAAGGAGATCCCAAAGTTAACAAGCTTATTTGCTTATTTTATTTTTTATTCTTTTCCCTAAAGTAATTTTTTTTTAATTTAGAGCCACTTCTGAGTTCATGATCCTTTGCGTTTGTAGGAAATTATCTCATTTTCTTAACAACTAACTTCAACCAACTTCTTCCTTTTTTAGTGTAACAAATTGAAGATCTTCGGGAAAAAATGCCCACATCAACAAAAAAAAAAAAAAAAAAGGAAAAAAAAAGAAAAAAAAGCCCAAACAAAAAACCTCCCCCAAACCCCAGATCATGTTTTCTTAATCATGGTGACATAAAGAACACATTAGCGCTCTGTGTTTTAGTTTAATTGCAGTTGCACCGGAAGAATAAAATATTTATACT